>NC_068308.1:6193479-6344667 GCF_025860055.1 Xyrauchen texanus | reverse complement strand
CAACAGGAACCCACAAACCAAGAATGGCCGACATTAAGCCACTAGGGAGCTAAAGGCCACGCCAAAATTCTCGTTTTCTGGTCAAATATTTTCTAATTTGGTACATTGATACTACAGGCCAACAGGAACCCACAAACCAAGAATGGCCAACATTCACCACTAGGGAGCTACAGGCCATGCCGAAATTCCCATTTTCTGGTCAAAAATGTTCTAATTTGGTACACTGATACTACATGCCAACAGGAACCCACAAACCAAGATTGGCCAACATTAAGCCATTAGAGAGCTATAGGTAATTCCCAAAAGTCCCATTTTCTGGTCAAACATTTTCTAATTTGGTATATTGATTCTACAGGCCGACAGGAACCCACAAACCAAGAATGGCCCACATTAAGCCCCTAGAGAGCTACAGGCCACTCAAAATTCCCATTTTCTGGTCAAATATTTTCTAATTTTGTACATTGATACTACAGGCCAACAGGAACCCACAAACCAAGAATGGCCCACATTAGACCATAGGTGGCGCTACAGGCCACGCCCCAAAAAATATTTTCAAAGTGATACCATTTCCACGCCATTTGTCCAATTCTTCTGAAACTTGGTGTACATGCCTCATTTCTCATTGGGAACAAAAAAGCCTCAAGGATCCATAAGGTCCGGTATGGATTTTCCTGTACATTGAAAATGTTTAGTTTAGGATTCAGACAAAGACATGTTTTTTGAATTCCTTAATTGGGAGGGTTTATCCCCAACCATCTACTGATCAATTTTAAATGATTTGCCATTTTGAGGAGGAATCCGCATTGCTGCTTGCAGCTATATTTATTATTATTATTATTATTATTATTATTATTCTCCTTGAGCCCCAATAGCTCAAAAGTCACTGGTCAAAAATTTTCTAAATTGGCACATTGATACTCCATGCCAGCGGGTACCCCCAAACCAAGAATGGCCCACATTAAGCCCATAGGTGGCGCTACAGGCCACGCCCAAAAAACAAAATTCAAAGTGATACAATTTCCGCCATTTGTCCAAATCTTCTGAAATTTGGTGTACATGCCTCATTCCTCATGGGGAACAAAAAGCCTCAAGAACCCATAACTTCGCCATGATGGATTTTCCCGTGCGTTGAAAATTTGCGAAAACCTACAAAACTCTTCTTCTCCTGAACCGTAGCTCAATTGACTTGAAATTTGGTACACATGTGTAGAATGGACATCCTTGAAAGCGTTACTTAGGAAAAATGAATACGATACAAAATGGCTGAAAGGCGTGTTTATGTAAATGTCCAAATTTTAACAATATATACGTGTCAATAAATCAAATGTAATTTTGACTGATGGTTTTCAAACCTAACATGCTTAAAGATGACATCACTCTGAAGTACTGTGCAAAGAATGGCCATGCCAAAATTCCCATTTTCTGGTCAAAAATGTTCTAATTTGGTAAATTAATAGTACAGGCCAACAGGAATCCACAAACCAAGAATGACCGACATACGCCACTAGGGGCACTACAGGACAAGCCAAAATTCCCATTTTCTGGTCAAAAATGTTCTAATTCGGTACAAGAATAGTACAGGCCAACAGGAATCCACAAACCAAGAATGACCGACATTAAGCCACTAGGGAGCACTACAGGACAAGCCAAAATTCCCATTTTCTGGTCAAAAATTTTCTAATTTGGTACTTTGATACTACAGGCCAACAGGAACCCACATACCAAGTGTGGCCCACATTAAGCCCTTAGGGAGCTACAGGCTACTCCAAAATTTAGTTTTCTGGTCAAAAGCGTTCTAATTTGGTACATTGATACTGCAGGTCAACAGGAACCCTCAAACCAAGAATGGCCAACATTAAGCCCTAGAGAGCACTACAGGCCATGCCGAAATTCCCATTTTCTGGTCAAAAATGTTCTAATTTGGTACATTAATAGTACAGGCCAAAAGGAATCCACAAACCAAGAATGACCGACATTCACCACTAGGTGGCGCTAGAGGCCAAGCCGAAATTCCCATTTTCTGGTCAAAAAAGTTATAATTTGGTACATTGATACTACAGGCCAACAGGAACCCACAAACCAAGTATGGCCCACATTAGCCATTAGAGAGCTACAGGCCACTCCCAAAATTTCGTTTTCTGGTCAAAAATTTTCTAATATGGTACATTGATACTACTGGCCAACAGGAACCCACAAACAAAGAATGGCCAACATTAAGCCCCTAGGGAGCACTAGAGGCCACCTGAAATTCCCATTTTATGGTCAAAAATGTTCTAATTTGGTACATTGATACTACAGGTCAACAGGAACCCTCAAACCAAGAATGGCCAACATTCACCCCTAGAGGCGCTACAGGTAATTCCCAAAAGTCCCATTTTCTGGTCAAATATTTTCTAATTATGTACATTGATACTACAGGCCAACAGGAACCCACAAACCAAGAATGACCCACATTTGCCCATAGGAGGCTACAGGCCACGCCCCAAAAAATATTTTCAAAGTGATACCATTTCCACGCCATTTAACCAATTCTTTTGAATCTTGGTGTACATGCCTCATTTCTCATTGGGAACAAAAACGCCTCAAGGATCCATAAGGTATGATGGATTTTCCTGTAGACTGAAAATGTTTAGTTTAGGATTCAGACAGAAATACATGTTTTTTGGATTCATCCATTGAGAGGGTTTAACCCCAACCCTCTACTGATCAATTTGAAATGATTTGCCATTTTGAGGAGGAATCCGCATTGCTGCTTGCAGCTATATTATTATTATTATTATTATTATTATTATTATTCTCCTTGAGCCCAAATAGCTCAAAAGTCACTGGTCAAAAGTTTTCTAAATTGGCACATTGATAGTCCATGCCAGCGGGTACCCCCAAACCAAGAATGGTCAACATTAGCCCATAGGTGGCGCTACAGGCCACGCCCAAAAAACATATTTTCAAAGTGATACCATTTCCACGCCATTTGTCCAAATCTCCTGAAACTTGGTGTACATGCCTCATTTCTCATGGGGAACAAAAAGCCTCAAGAACCCATAACTTCCGCCATGATGGATTTTTCCGTGCGTTGAAAATTTCGCGAAAACCTACAAAACTCTTCTTCTCCTGAACCGTAGCTCCAATTGACTTGAAATTTGGTACACATGTGTAGAATTGAAGTCTTTGAAAGCGTTACTTAGGAAAAATGAATACGATACAAAATGGCTGAAAGAGCGTGTTTATGTAAATGTCCAAATTTTAACAATATATACGTGTCAATAAATCAAATGTAATTTTGACTGATGGTTTTCAAACCTAACATGCTTCAAGATGACATCACTCTGAAGTACTGCATAAAGAATGGCCAACATTAAGCCCCTAGGAGCAGCTACAGGCCATGCCGAAATTCCCATTTTCTGGTCTAAAATGTTCTAATTTGGTACAATGGTACTACAGGCCAACAGGAACCCACAAACCAAGAATGGCCGACATTAAGCCACTAGGGAGCTAAAGGCCACGCCAAAATTCCCGTTTTCTGGTCAAAAATGTTCTAATTTGGTACATTGATACTACAGGCCAACAGGAACCCACAAACCAAGAATGGCCAACATTCACCCCTAGGGAGCTACAGGCCATGCCGAAATTCCCATTTTCTGGTCTAAAATGTTCTAATTTGGTACAATGGTACTACAGGCCAACAGGAACCCACAAACCAAGAATGGCCAACATTAAGCCATTAGAGGCAGCTACAGGTAATTCCCAAAAGTCCCATTTTCTGGTCAAACATTTTCTAATTTGGTACATTGATTCTACAGGCCAAAAGGAACCCACAAACCAAGAATGGCCCACATTCAGCCCCTAGGGAGCTACAGGCCACTCAAAATTCCCATTTTCTGGTCAAATATTTTCTAATTTTGTACATTGATACTACAGGCCAACAGGAACCCACAAACCAAGAATGGCCCACATTCGACCATAGGTGGTGCTACAGGCCACGCCCCAAAAAATATTTTCAAAGTGATACCATTTCCACGCCATTTGTCCAATTCTTCTGAAACTTGGTGTACATGCCTCATTTCTCATTGGGAACAAAAAGCCTCAAGAACCCATAACTTCCGCCATGATGGATTTTCCGTACGTTGAAAATTTGCGAAAACCTACAAAACTCTTCTTCTCCTGAACCGTAGCTCAATTGACTTGAAATTTGGTACACATGTGTAGAATGGACATCCTTGAAAATGTTACTTAGGAAAAATGAATCCGATACAAAATGGCTGAAAGGAGTGTTTATGTAAATGTCCAAATTTTAACAATATATACGTGTCAATAAATCAAATGTAATTTTGACTGATGGTTTTTCAAACCTAACATGCTTAAAGATGACATCACTCTGAAGTACTGTGCAAAGAATGGCCATGCCAAAATTCCCATTTTCTGGTCAAAAATGTTCTAATTTGGTAAATTAATAGTACAGGCCAACAGGAATCCACAAACCAAGAATGACCGACATTACGCCACTAGGGGGCACTACAGGACAAGCCAAAATTCCCATTTTCTGGTCAAAAATGTTCTAATTCGGTACAAGAATAGTACAGGCCAACAGGAATCCACAAACCAAGAATGACCGACATTACGCCACTAGGGAGCACTACAGGACAAGCCAAAATTCCCATTTTCTGGTCAAAAATTTTCTAATTTGGTACTTTGATACTACAGGCCAACAGGAACCCACATACCAAGTGTGGCCCACATTAAGCCCTTAGAGAGCTACAGGCTACTCCAAAATTTCAGTTTTCTGGTCAAAAATCGTTCTAATTTGGTACATTGATACTGCAGGTCAACAGGAACCCTCAAACCAAGAATGGCCAACATTCAGCCCCTAGGGAGCCTACAGGCCATGCCGAAATTCCCATTTTCTGGTCTAAAATGTTCTAATTTGGTACAATGGTACTACAGGCCAACAGGAACCCACAAACCAAGAATGGCCGACATTAGCCACTAGGGAGCTAAAGGCCACGCCAAAATTCCCGTTTTCTGGTCAAAAATGTTCTAATTTGGTACATTGATACTACAGGCCAACAGGAACCCACAAACCAAGAATGGCCAACATTCACCCCTAGGGGCACTACAGGCCATGCCGAAATTCCCATTTTCTGGTCTAAAATGTTCTAATTTGGTACAATGGTACTACAGGCCAACAGGAACCCACAAACCAAGAATGGCCAACATTAAGCCATTAGGGAGCTACAGGTAATTCCCAAAAGTCCCATTTTCTGGTCAAACATTTTCTAATTTGGTACATTGATTCTACAGGCCAAAAGGAACCCACAAACCAAGAATGGCCCACATTCAGCCCCTAGGGAGCTACAGGCCACTCCAAAATTCCCATTTTCTGGTCAAATATTTTCTAATTTTGTACATTGATACTACAGGCCAACAGGAACCCACAAACCAAGAATGGCCCACATTCGACCATAGGTGGTGCTACAGGCCACGCCCCAAAACAATATTTTCAAAGTGATACCATTTCCACGCCATTTGTCCAATTCTTCTGAAACTTGGTGTACATGCCTCATTTCTCATTGGGAACAAAAAAGCCTCAAGGATCCATAAGGTCCGGTATGGATTTTCCTGTACATTGAAAATGTTTCGTTTAGGATTCAGACAAAGACATGTTTTTTGAATTCCTTAATTGGGAGGGTTTATCCCCAACCATCTACTGATCAATTTTAAATGATTTGCCATTTTGAGGAGGAATCCGCATTGCTGCTTGCAGCTATATTTATTATTATTCTTCTTCTCCTTGAGCCCCAATAGCTCAAAAGTCACTGGTCAAAAATTTTCTAAATTGGCACATTGATACTCCATGCCAACGGTACCCCCAAACCAAGAATGGCCCACATTCGCCCATAGGTGGCGCTACAGGCCACGCCCAAAAAACAAAATTCAAAGTGATACAATTTCCACGCCATTTGTCCAAATCTTCTGAAATTTGGTGTACATGCCTCATTCCTCATGGGGAACAAAAAGCCTCAAGAACCCATAACTTCCGCCATGATGGATTTTCCGTACGTTGAAAATTTGCGAAAACCTACAAAACTCTTCTTCTCCTGAACCGTAGCTCCAATTGACTTGAAATTTGGTACACATGTGTAGAATGGACATCCTTGAAAGCGTTACTTAGGAAAAATGAATACGATACAAAATGGCTGAAAGGGGCGTGTTTATGTAAATGTCCAAATTTTAACAATATATACGTGTCAATAAATCAAATGTAATTTTGACTGATGGTTTTTCAAACCTAACATGCTTCAAGATGACATCACTCTGAAATACTGCGTAAAGAATGGCCAACATTAAGCCCTTAGGGAGCTACAGGCCACGCAGAAATTCCCATTTTCTGGTCAAAAATGTTCTAATTTGGTGCATTGATACTACAGGCCAACAGGAACCCACAAACCAAGTATGGCCCACATTAGCCCTTAGGGAGCTAAAGGCCACGCCAAAATTCCCATTTTCTGGTCAAACATTTTCTAATTTGGTACATTGATTCTATAGGCCGACAGGAACCCACAAACCAAGAATGGCCCACATTCAGCCCCTAGGGAGCACTACAGGCCACTCCAAAATTCCCATTTTCTGGTCAAATATTTTCTAATTTTGTACATTGATACTACAGGCCAACAGGAACCCACAAACCAAGAATGGCCCACATTTGCCCATAGGTGGCGCTACAGGCCACATCCCAAAAAAATATTTTCAAAGTGATACCATTTCCACGCCATTTAACGAATTCTTCTGAAACTTGGTGTACATGCCTCATTTCTCATTGGGAACAAAAAAGCCTCAAGGATCCATAAGGTCTGTATTGATGGATTTTTCTGTACACTGAAAATGTTTCAGTTTAGGATTCAGACAGAAATACGTGGTTTTTGGATTCATCCATTGAGAGGGTTTAACCCCAACCCTCTACTGATCAATTTTAAATGATTTGCCATTTTGAGGAGGAATCCGCATTGCTGCTTGCAGCTATATTTATTATTCTTCTTCTCCTTGAGCCCCAATAGCTCAAAAAGTCACTGGTCAAAAATTTTCTAAATTGGCACATTGATACTCCATGCCAACGGGTACCCCCAAACCAAGAATGGCCCACATTCGCCCATAGGTGGCGCTACAGGCCACGCCCAAAAAAACAAAATTCAAAGTGATACAATTTCCACGCCATTTGTCCAAATCTTCTGAAATTTGGTGTACATGCCTCATTCCTCATGGGGAACAAAAAAGCCTCAAGAACCCATAACTTCCGCCATGATGGATTTTCCCGTACGTTGAAAATTTTTCGAAAACCTACAAAACTCTTCTTCTCCTGAACCGTAGCTCCAATTGACTTGAAATTTGGTACACATGTGTAGAATGGACATCCTTGAAAACGTTACTTAGGAAAAATGAATACGATACAAAATGGCTGAAAGGGCGTGTTTATGTAAATGTCCAAATTTTAACAATATATACGTGTCAATAAATCAAATTTAATTTTGACTGATGGTTTTCAAACCTAACATGCTTAAAGATGACATCACTCTGAAGTACTGTGCAAAGAATGGCCATGCCAAAATTCCCATTTTCTGGTCAAAAATGTTCTAATTTGGTAAATTAATAGTACAGGCCAACAGGAATCCACAAACCAAGAATGACCGACATACGCCACTAGGGGGCACTACAGGACAAGCCAAAATTCCCATTTTCTGGTCAAAAATGTTCTAATTCGGTACAAGAATAGTACAGGCCAACAGGAATCCACAAACGAAGAATGACCAACATTCGCCACTAGGGGGCACTACAGGACAAGCCAAAATTCCCATTTTATGGTCAAAAATTTTCTAATTTGGTACTTTGATACTACAGGCCAACAGGAACCCACATACCAAGTGTGGCCCACATTCAGCCCTTAGAGGCGCTACAGGCTACTCCAAAATTTCGTTTTCTGGTCAAAAACGTTCTAATTTGGTACATTGATACTGCAGGTCAACAGGAACCCTCAAACCAAGAATGGCCAACATTAAGCCCCTAGGGGGCACTACAGGCCATGCCGAAATTCCCATTTTCTGGTCAAAAATGTTCTAATTTGGTACATTAATAGTACAGGCCAAAAGGAATCCACAAACCAAGAATGACCGACATTCACCACTAGGTGGCGCTACAGGCCACATCCCAAAAAAATATTTTCAAAGTGATACCATTTCCACGCCATTTAACGAATTCTTCTGAAACTTGGTGTACATGCCTCATTTCTCATTGGGAACAAAAAAGCCTCAAGGATCCATAAGGTCTGTATTGATGGATTTTTCTGTACACTGAAAATGTTTCGTTTAGGATTCAGACAGAAATACGTGGTTTTTGGATTCATCCATTGAGAGGGTTTAACCCCAACCCTCTACTGATCAGTTTTAAATGATTTGCCATTTTGAGGAGGAATCCGCATTGCTGCTTGCAGCTATATTTATTGTTGTTTTTGTTGGTGTTTTGTTAAAAGAGTCACAATATACATATTCTGATTGTTTTTTTTAATTCTCAGTAGTCTTTTTATTCAACCAATTAAGAAAATGTTTGTACTTAGATACAGAAAACTAAAGAACTTTGCCTGTTGAATATTAAAAACAAATGAACAAACAAAAAATCTGGATCTCCATGTCTGCCATGCGAGTCAACAGCTCCTGCTCATCTCCAGACTGGATCTCTTCTCTTCGCTTTCCCTAATTGAAGATTCAATTATTAGACCAATCAGCATTAATATTTGTATTATTCTTACTTTTTATGATTTTATGGGGATCAAACACTGACATATACTCACCATTCAATGCGAGAAGTGACAGCGACTGGCTGAAGCAATACCTCTGATGTTGGGGCTATAATCTGTTGTAGCAATCCTGAGACACTGATCAAGATGCACACTGGACAGTCTGTTTCTATCCTGGTTCTTGATGATGTTCATAATAGAAAACGATGACTCACAGATGTAAGTGGAGGGGAACGTTGAAAGTAGGAAAATTGCAATGATTCTGCTGTTCTTGAATTTAGCTTGAGAAACCACTTTTGTCCAAAAGTCGCTCACACTAGCCTCCTTGTGTTGCTCTCTGAGAAAATCAAACTTTGACATTTCCAAAATCTCCAGCTGCAAAGATGCTTCATCTAAGAATGAAACCAGGCGTTTGGCCTCAGCAGTCCATTGTCCATCTGCTGGGACTGAAAATGGATGTCTTAGGAAGAGAAGTAGTTCACTTGACAGGTTAAAGCTCTCAAATCGCTCCTTGAAATTTTCTGCCAATCTCATCACAAAGTCATGCATTAGCGGGTCCTCTCACGTCTGTTGTTTCTCGCAATGCTGTTGCAAATGCGGAAAGTGTAGCTTTCTCCCTCGAAGATCCCGTTCAAAAAGTGTCAGCTTTAAATGAAAAGCTTCAACAGCTTCGTACATGTCTGCAATGGTGTAGTTCTTGCCTTGCAATTGCATATTAAGCTGATTTAATTGAGACATGATATCGCTCAAAAAATTAACTTATGCCATCTCTGCGCTGTCGTTCAAAAACCTCAGAAATGTCTCTGCCTTATGGCTTTGAAGGCTGCTTAAAAATTAACAAAGTTCATTTTGAAGTTCACACACTCTCTCCAGCACACGGCCCTTGCTCAGTCATCGGACATCATTGTGCAGCAAAAGATCATGCCGTTCTGCTGACATTTCTTCCAGCAAGGCTCGGAAAAGGCGATGTTGCAGACCAGAACTCGCGCGAATAAAGTTTACCAGCCTCATCACAGTATCCATTGTCTCTTTCATTTTTCCAGACAGTTTAGCGCACAACACAGATTTATGAATTATGCAGTGAAATCCTATGAGCGTTGGGTTAACAGCAGCTAGCCTGCTTATCAGGCCTCTGTGATGTCCAACCATTGACGGAGCTCCGTCAGTAACAACTGACACAACTTTGCTTAAATCCACTCCATTCTTTTCAAAGAACTGCATCAGTTCATTAAAAATGATTTCTCTGGTTGTGCGCCCCGGTATTGACAGCAAACAAAGCAGCTCTTCACGGAAAACCTTCCCATCAAAAAATCTGACGAACACTGACAGCTGTTCAACATCGGTTCGGTCGCAAGACGAGTCTATTGCAAGTGACATGACTTCTGCTTCCTTTATGTCAGATACAAGATTGGACATACACTCACCCGCCAATGCCTCTACTCTTCTTGTTGCTGAGCAATCGGATAATGGCACCTTCTGTAATAGATCCACAACCATTTTCTTCATTTTGTCATCGTGATTTAAAACTTTCTCCACCATGTCAATTGCACAGGTTTTAATTAATTTGGCATCCGTGAACGGCTTTTTTGCCTTTGCCAGGTTCCAAGCCACACGTAAGGACGCTGCTTTTTTGTGTTACCTTCGGTTTGCGGCTCTCAGAATGTTCTGGATAACTGCAGTTAAAATTGCTGTGCAATGCATTGAAATGGCGTTGGATGTTATCAGACTTACAGACCGCTACGGTCTGCATGCATAACAAACACGTTGGCTTTGCGTTGTGGTGGTCAGGCAAAATAAAGCAAAATTGTTCAGTCCATTCACATTTGAATCGTCTATTTTCCGTGTCCACTTTTCTTTTCACACTCGCCATGTTTACGCTGTCAGACTAAGCTGTCAATGATGCTGCGTTTGAATTTTCGCGCCAGCGACGTGCTACCCGGACATTACCATGATAACACAATTTGAAAGCGCGGCCCCAAAAAAATTCTCTCACGGGCCGGATATGGCCCGCGGGCCGCCTATTGAGGAACCCTGCTTTAGGAAACTTAAAGCATGCACCCACGAAAACAGTTCTCATGGGCTTTTCCAGAACGTGGCATTCTGAAACATCGTCAACATAAATACCATTTTCCTTGTGCTATTTATGGAATAAAGACAAACACCAGTTGAAGGGATACCCCACTATTGCAGCACAAAGCCACGACAGGTCACAATGGAAAGTTAAAGAAACAAAAACACAGCAGCAATTCTGAAAAATCTTGAAATAAAAGAGAAGAAACAGAAAAAAAAAATAGCAAAATCATCCCCAGATGCCACGTTTGTTATTTACGCATCGTAATAAAATTAGCTGCAAGTATACGTATACGAGATAGTGCATGCAGGTAACACAGTGCATGAAAACATGAATGCCGCTTGTGTGTCTTAAGCAGCTCTCTCGCAAAATATTCATGTAAACAAGCATGTCATAATATTAATAATTAGAGACGTCCAATGTATTGGCTGCCCATATTTATCAAACTGAATTGAACAAATTAAAACCATCAGCATATAGCAATCGGTTACATGATGAGGAAAAGTATTCAAAATGTTTTTAAACCAGCAGACTTCGACTTCTGATACAGTATGTTATCCATTTATGCTGCATGATCATTATTCATTATACCACTATAATACAGAATTTAAAAGGGGATTTTGTTCCATTGGTTTAAACATTATATTTTTCCAATGATGTGGTTGACATTTCCATGGAACACGGTACAATAGGCATAGTATGAATTTGTAATGTTCTATCACAGGGGTCGGGTACCTGTGGCTATGTTAAAAATCAAGTGGCTTGCCGGATGTCTCACCATTCACAACACATGAACGTTTAAAACTTTCTATAGATCATTTTCCAACAGAAAGTGTGGGTGCGATTGCAAAGCTTTAAGTCAATGACACTGTTTTGATTTCCTTTCTTCCAAATTTGTCGAACAGCCTGCTCCTGGTGAACAAGGTTTGAAATTAACACCTGCCAAATGCAGATTTTTCATGCACAGTGGCGGGTAAAATTTGCTGATGTACCAGACACTGTAGGGGGCGACCCACTTCTCAGAGTGATATATGACAAGAAATTAAACACAAGGATGTGCATTTGACAACACATGTGTGATTATATTTTGAAGAAAAGACGAAAGAAAAACTGTCGATGTATGTTCGATTTTATATGTGCGTAGTGAGCTCCGCTTGAGTGCAATAAAAGTGCTTCTCCAAGACTATATGTTCAGAGGCATGCAACATATGTCTCATGGAGCAAGCGCATGTGAAAAGTTATCACTCCTGTTTCATTCAACTGAAAACTGTTTGGAAGAATAAAATAATCTATGAAAATGCTGCAAATGATCTTGATCATCTTGTGAGGTACTGTGTGTTTCACTTTATTTCCACAGAGCCGTTTGTTATTACTAGGGCTGTCGAGTAACACGTTAATAACACGCGATTAATTATACAAACAATAACGCATTTAATCGCATGCTTGTAGTACCACCTGTATACTCCAGAGGGCAGTAAGTGAAATTTCAGCTGTGTGAGCAACACACAGTTTATACAGTGAAGAAAACAACACAGATAGGCGTTACTAAGGGTATTAAACTATATTTAACTTGACACAGTGACCTAAACATTTTACTTTTATGACGCAACACACCTGAGATGCGACACAAGCATGTCTGACGCAAGTCGTATGGTAGGGTGACCACCTGTCCCGCATTTTGCATTTCAATTTTGCCTGTATAATTTTTTATCTTTATTATTATTTCTGCATCATTTTATTTCATAGTCCTTTAATTACATAATCACTATAAAAAAAAGTTAATAAGAAAATACTGAACATGCGCAGCGCAGCCTTTTTTTCTTGCCAGAGCGGGAAAACACTGGAAAAAAAACTGCTACAGAAAAATGGGTCTATCCGGAGCTCCCGAGAAGAAAAAGTGTTTTGTTCGTATAATAAAGAATTGGAGAAAATATATACATGGTTAAAACCAGTTACAGGTGACCCTAAAAAAGGAGAGTGCAGGGTATGCCACCGAAGTTTCACGGACAGCTCTGCTGAAGCATTTCTGTGCTCCAAACATGACAGCTCTGATATCTTTGGCTATGAGCATTCCTGTCACCAACGCATTCGTGGAGAGGGTGTTTTCTCTGATGACTGCTGCGTGGACAGAGACAAGGAAATGAGCATCTGTGGACCTCATCAAAAGTGAACTCCTGGTGAAAGTGAACACCTACACCTGCCAGGAGTTCTACAGTCATAATGAACGTGAAGACCCTACTCGAAACTGCCAGATCTGACAAAACATTTTTTAATTCAAGATGCACTAAATCCGGTAAGAACGCATTTAATCTTTCTAGTCTTTAATAATGGAGTTGATGTGCTTATTTGGAAATGTGCTTTTTAATGATTAGATTATTATTTTCACTTCATTATATTTACAAAGAGTAGGTCTGAGCTGTTCAAATTAGTTTGTATCGTAGACCTTACGCCAAACTGAGTGACGTTCACAGCGCCGTCATTAACATTTAACATCACTGCAAAAATACATCTAATATAAAATCTATATTTATTCACCTAGTACAATAATAGTAAGTTATATCTCCCTCGTGTCCCGCATTGTCTCGCAAAATCAGGTCTGCTGACCTGCAACAGAGCAATAGCCAGGTGGTCACCTTATGTATACCCCTGGCTTGTTTCTTAAAATAATTTAAATATCTTACGCAGGTGTACATTGACGGGTCCTTAAACAAGCCCTCATAATAAATCTCCAACTGATTGACAAATTCACTTGTGAAATGGATTGCTTTGGACTGTATGACAATGATTGGCTTATGATCAATAATATGGTAGTAAACAATACAATGTATTATAAAGCCACTTTTTGAATGGTCTTATAGATGATTAACTCTTCTGCTACAAGAATGTAATGCATTTTAATTATCTGAATAAAATTTTATTTATTTATACACACCTATATATATATATATATATATATATATATATATATATATATATATATATATATATATACACTCACCTAAAGGATTATTAGGAACACCTGTTCAATTTCTCATTAATGCAATTATCTAATCAACCAATCACATGGCAGTTGCTTCAATGCATTTAGGGGTGTGGTCCTGGTCAAGACAATCTCCTGAACTCCAAACTGAATGTCAGAATGGGAAAGAAAGGAGATTTAAGCAATTTTGAGCATGGCATGGTTGTTGGTGCCAGACGGGCCGGTCTGAGTATTTCACAATCTGCTCAGTTACTGGGATTTTCACGCACAACCATTTCTATGGTTTACAAAGAATGGTGTAAAAAGGGAAAAACATCCAGTAAGCGGCAGTCCTGTGGGTGAAAATGCCTTGTTGATGCTAGAGGTCAGAGGAGAATGGGCCGACTGATTCAAGCTGATAGAAGAGCAACTTTGCCTGAAATAACCACTCGTTACAAACGAGGTATGCAGCAAAGCATTTGTGAAGCCACAACATGCACAACCTTGAGGCGGATGGGCTACAACAGCAGAAGACCCCACCGGGTACCACTCATCTCCACTACAAATAGGAAAAAGAGGCTACAATTTGCAAGAGCTCACCAAAATTGGACAGTTGAAGACTGGAAAAATGTTGCCTGGTCTGATGAGTCTCGATTTCTGTTGAGACATTCAGATGGTAGAGTCAGAATTTGGCGTAAACAGAATGAGAACATGGATCCATCATGCCTTGTTACCACTGTGCAGGCTGTTGGTGGTGGTGTAATGGTGTGGGGGATGTTTTCTTGGCACACTTTAGGCCCCTTAGTCCCAATTGGGCATCGTTTAAATGCCACGGCCTACCTGAGCATTGTTTCTGACCATGTCCATCCCTTTACGGCCACCATGTACCCATCCTCTGATGGCTACTACCAGCAGGATAATGCACCATGTCACAAAGCTCGAATCATTTCAAATTGGTTTCTTGAACATGACAATGAGTTCACTGTACTAAAATGGCCCCCACAGTCACCAGATCTCAACCCAATAGAGCATCTTTGGGATGTGGTGGAACGGGAGCTTCGTGCCCTGGATGTGCATCCCACAAATCTCC
This sequence comes from Xyrauchen texanus, assembly GCF_025860055.1. Taxonomy (NCBI): domain Eukaryota; kingdom Metazoa; phylum Chordata; class Actinopteri; order Cypriniformes; family Catostomidae; genus Xyrauchen; species Xyrauchen texanus. The sequence continues at coordinate 6,329,765 of NC_068308.1, read as the reverse complement.
ATCAACTGCAAGATGCTATCCTATCAATATGGGCCAACATTTCTAAAGAATGCTTTCAGCACCTTGTTGAATCAATGCCACGTAGAATTAAGGCAGTTCTGAAGGCGAAAGGGGTCAAACACAGTATTAGTATGGTGTTCCTAATAATCCTTTAGGTGAGTATATATATATATATATATATATATATATATATAATTTTTAATATTTAAAGATAACTATGTATAATTATTTCATAATTATGTATTGAATTATTGTTATATAAGGGGCTTTCTCAGCAAATATTTGTATATGTGATTAATCACGATTAATTAATCGGAACACTATGTAATTAATTTGATTAAATTTTTTTATCTATTGACAGCCCTAGTTATTAAACATTATGTAGAGTATGAAGGGGATTCATGTAGTCATTGATTCTGAATACAATGAACCCACTGTTAAACCTTATCTAAATCACTGGAATAGCGCCGGCAAGTCTGGGGAGTATAATGCACTATTGACAGAGAATCCTTGTGCCTTCCAAAACCCCCTACCCATGTGACTCAAATCTACACCCTCGTGCTTTACCATGTGAGAAAGGCACGTGAAAAGTTGGCAACAAAGTGTGTGTCTTTTATTTAAAACCTAGGAGGGCTTATTTTTAAGAAAATATGTTTAATCCCCGTATGTTTGTGTATGTCTGCTGTTAGATTAAACTAGTTAAAATTTGTTTAGTTGTGTTAGTTAAACTCTGAAGCTTTACATAAAAGCCTGAGTATGTATATCCACTTTTAAGTGTACTAAATACACGTTTCTTGGTATCAAATTAAACCTTACAACTTGTCCTAGCTGAATATAAATATAAGATTACTTTAAAATTGTATTCTGCTGTTTTACTGTCTTCTGAGTGATTCAACCCAAAGCCTTTAAAGTCGTAAAGTATGCAAATGAAGAGCCTTGGCAGAACAAAGAAACCATCTCGCGCCCAAAACAAAGGAGCCTCATTGGGTCATTTCTCCCAAAGGTGGTGTGACCTCCCTGCCTTAAAAGTCAAGCTCCGACTTTGACTCTCTCTCTTCTGCTGAACATTTCAACCCTGTTGCATCCCTTACATCTCTCCTCTTCTGCACTCTTCCCCCGTTCTTCTGGACCTCTTCGGAACAACCCTTCAACTCTCTCTCTCTCCTCCCTCGCACTCCCCTGAACATTTCAACTCTCCGGAACCCTGCAACTCTCCAACAGTTAACTCTAAGACGCTTCGAACTTTCCACGAACAATCCACGCTCTGGAAACACCGACGGAAAGCCCATCTCAAGGACGCCACGAGGACACGACATACACGCAGTCTTGCTCAGCTGACACAAAGGTCCATTGTGCAAGTATTATTTCATTGAAATTCAAATGCGTTACAGTGTGTAACTTCCGTGCTGGCTCTGAAAGGTTAACTGTGGAAATAAGTTTGCCATAACTCTAATTCTTTATTTTCCCTTACTGTGTGTACTTTGTTTATTTTATGTTTATTCTATGTTAAATGTTTGTTTGTTAAGTGTAGTGATGTATCCTAGTTCCTTGTATTAAACCCAATTATACGCTTGATTGTCTGTGTTTGTTGGTCATAAAACAAAGCCTCTTTAATGTGCGATCTAAAGCTACGAGCTGATATTATCAAAGTAAGTTAACGTGCTTTGATTAAGTAAGCTTATACTAAGAATAAACGTTCTGAAGAATTTATCAAGAGTATCGAGCAAAGTGGTTCGGTGGACGAACTGATTGGTTGCAGTAGCCTATGGTTTAATTCTCTTAAGGTGTTCTGAAAATTAATACAGCCTGTCTGCAACGATGTATATTCCTAATTAATTATAATTCCTTGTGCTTAATTATCTATATATATCTGAAGCAGACTCTTGGACTATATAAGCCCTTTTTGGGGCGATTTAGTATGTATTGTTATCTAATTCAAACCGTATGATTAATCATTGATTACGATCATTACAATTAATTGTACATTCCCCAAACCTGAACCTAGATACCCTACATAATGGTGGAGAATAATGCGGGCACATTTTAAGCTTTGTTTTGTGAACTAATGCATTGTCAATTTTGTATATTTTTGTTGTTAATACTGTACGCGAGCGCGCCGGAACTGTAAAGGCACAAAGCCGATTCTCAGTTCAGCATTTAACAGCGGCTAGATATATGTCTAAACATTTATTTTTGCCACTGTTGATTGCCACAATAAACTGCAGTCCATAATACTAAATTGCTCCGGCAAAGACGAAGAAATCTCTTTACCGTGGAGATATTTTAGTATTATCGAAATCACCTGTCTGGACGAGTTTTCTCCTTTCAGAGTGTTATAAAACTGCTATGGGCGAGTTTCCCCATACAGGTAAAAGCCTTATTTGTCGTTAAGATTGTGGTTATTTCGGTAGCCTAATAATTGACTACAACAACCACTCCCTAAAAGTTAAAGTCAGCCTAGCTAACTGATGCAAGCTTTTTGCAGACCTAATCAGAAAACGCGGCAAGCCAGTATCTGATTGGAAATTGTATACGGAGTCTTTTGAAAACTTGATCAAGTGATAAAGCAACAGCAAAGAAACCCTGTTGTGTATATATTTATTGTGTGTTGGAAGCGAAGAAATCCTGCCACACACGAATCCACCGAGATTTAAACTTAATTTGTGATGGTACAGAAAATCAAGGCGTAACACGCGCCCAGATTTGAGTCACACTGAAATATAGGGTGTAATACCGCTGACCAACACTAGAGGGCAACCTCAAGCGGAACCCTCAGAAACTGCGCACTCCTTTACTTCATCCTGCAGAAGCACAAGTACGCCATTGTGTGGACATTAGCAGACAGGTCATATATATTTATTTAATTTCCTTTCGCAAATTACTCCCACCCCATGACATAATTTTGCGTGAGCACAAGTACGCCATCGTGTGGACATTCTCGAAATAGGTCTACTCCATCCCATTTTTTTTTTTTTTTTCCTTTGCTAGTGATCTGAACAGCCCTTCTCCTTTCCTCCTTTGGCTAAAGTTTTTTGTTTTGTTTACTGTATAAACATTTTCATTCGTTGAATTTGTTACTACAAGTAGTTGGTTTTAGCCAAAGTTTCCTGCCTCTCTGACTGAATACACTTGGTTGAATTTTGGTTGAAAAAAAAAACATTTCTGAAACTAAATTTAAATTAAGTGTCTCAGTACAAGTCGGCTTATCTCTCTTCTCTTATTTCATTTGGGAATTGTTTACCATCTATTCCTATTTGTTTTTCCTTTTTAATTATCTTCCTTTCTTGTGATTAATACTTGTTATTACTCCTTTGTTCTTACTACTATCAGATATTATTCTGTTACTTAATGTCCTTTTACACGCTTATTTAAATTGAGTTTAACAATTTTAAATCCAATTTAAATTAAGTTTGTCTGTTCATCCTGCCTTGTTTACTTCTGTCTTTTCTTGTGGTTAGATTGTTTTGATAATTAACATCATTATCAAACTTCCTCTTTATTTATCATTATTTGGTAAAGCTTTTGCCTGTTATTTCTACACACATAATTACTCAATTTGGTTTAAACAAGAAAGCCTTAATTCACCTTAAGACTTCCACTTGCTAAATCCTGTTCTGTATTTGCATGTAGAATGCCCTAGTGTGCTGTGGTGAGTTGACTGTCATCTCTGGTTGGTTCCCAGCGAGCTGGTTTATCCGACCGGCGTTACCATCGCTGGCCGTATGTGAGTCTCGGACTCTTCTGTCTCTTTTCATTGGTGTGGCACGCAACGACATCAGCAATTGGGCACTCCAATGGACAGTCAACCCAGTCAGTCGACACACAAGGCAAGTTTGGAATAATTACCTAAACCAAGGCCTGAAGAGGGGCCACTCTTTTGAGGGTTCTAGGGAAAATCCAATCTTGTTGTGCCGTCTGGCAGTTGACACCTTGGTGTTGCCGGTTGTGTTTAAAGTCAAGTTGTTTGAGAGGGCGCACCGTGATAGTAGCAGAGGGCCCGGGGACACTGCGGTCAAGTGTTTGGGACCGTTGGAAAGATTGACTGCGCGCTGGTCCCCAGCAGAGTGACATCAATTCACCCCAGGCAAACTAAAAGATGGTAAAATCCATCCACCAGTATAGGCCACATAATATTAGATATTCCCCCGGTCAGTCAAGCGTTTGGCCCATTTCTTTTCTTTCTCTCCCCTAAGCCACACCAGCTTCCTAGGGTTTATACCTCGATAGCGCCCCACCCTGTTCTATCATAAGCCCTAGCAGTGGTGGTAGACTTAGGCCCCTTTTTCTCCTGCCTATCTATTCCTAACATTATTGTGTTCTACTCTATTCTGCTGTTCTGTTCTGTCGTGTTGTGTACTCCCAGTTCACATTAAGACAGAGCCTACAAGAGCCATCAAGGAAAACTGAATAAAGGGACAAACAAGCAGCCCGCATCATCAGATGACCCTTTTGGGCTGCCGCCTTGTCAAATTCTTTATTTAGACCTACACTGACCCGCAAAATTCGGCCCACCTAAACTGTCTAACTGTCTGCACCAGTTAGTCAAAATTACGGCTTATAATAGCCACCTCATTGTAGCTCGCTAATCCTACGCGTACTTGCATTGGCCTTTTTGTGTGTGCTGTTTTTCTCTCGCCTACAGTAGGCCAGTATGTCCTGTTCGTCCAGTCCCGCAGCCCACTGGTATCACCTCGAGACCTGGCTGAGCGCAATGATGGACACCGTCCTACCCAAGGACGCCAGGGACCTACAGCCCCTAGGTCGAGAGCAACTGGATGCCGAATTGGACAGCCTGATGGCCCACGACCCAACACAGAGCTACAACCACAAAGAATGGACCAAGATCATCAGAAGTCTTGCCCACAATCTCGTCGCCCAGGCACGGATAAGTGAGAAAAGCAACCTCGACCTGGGGCAGGAGGCCGCAGCACCTTGGTCAACGAACAGGAAACTGTAGTACCAGCCTACACCAAAGGGGTCGCTGTTCGGCTCAACATGCGCTGTGGTCAAACCCTAAACCACACGCTGGGCTTCTTTCAACCTTCACCCGAATACGTTGAACTTGGACTCACGCTGGAAGCCACGCCCCTCACTGAAGTGTCATCCCGTGCTGTTTACATCCTCTTCAACAACTGCATGGCAATGGACATCACAATTCCAAAAGCCTACCGGGCAGGATGGCTAGTGAGCCACGACTTTCATGACTTTGAACTAACATTACCAATCATTGGGCCCATCCCAGCTTCAATGATACCCGAAGGGCACACAGACAACACCGTGTTCACAACCCCCTTCAAGACCATCTCCATAACTTCAGTCATGCCAGTTGACAAAGACCAGGTATGCAGAACAGAACTGACAAAGGACCAACACCTTGCAGTATACACAGTCTCCAAACAGCCTGCCTGCGAGATTGATGATACTGCCGCACCTTTGCCTGCCAACACGACAGACGACACACCGACAGAGGAGCCGTATCCAGGATTTGAGTCTCAAGTTCAGCAAATTCTAAAAGACGCTGACGCAATTAATAATGATGCAGATCGACAAGAACTCAGACGAATCCTTTTCAAGTTCAAAGTATCATTTGCCAAAGACTCTTTAGATTGTGGTCTCACCAAGCTCCACACCGTGCGCATCCCAACGCACCCTAATGCTCCTCCCACCTTTGTCAGGCAGTACAAGATCCCCATCGCGTCACACGAACCGGTGCAAGAGATCATCGAATCCATGCTTGAAAAAGGTGTCATCCGTCCATGCAACAGCACCTATTCTGCCCCCATCTGGCCCGTCCTCAAACCAAACGGCAAGTGGCGACCCACCATTGACTACAGGAAACTGAATCAACTGGTGCCACTGTCACGATGGCCCATGACTCAGCTGGAGCAGGAAATACCCAGAATCAGAGGAGCCACCATCTTCTCTACACTCGATGTGGCCTCTGGATTCTGGACCATACCAGTGCATCCAGAAGATCAGCACAAGCTAGCTTTCACGTTCGGCAACAGACAATTCACTTTCAACAGGTGTCCGTTCGGCTATGCCAACTCACCTGCTGAGTTCAACATCTTCCTGAACAAAGCATGCTGAGATGCCAGAACGAGAGGTAACCTTATCTACATAGACGATGTTCTCATGAAAAGCACAACAGTGGCTGACCACATGAGAGAGATAGACTATGTTTTGAACCAATTGTCCACTGCCGGTGCCAAGATCGCCCTCCACAAAGGACAGTGGTGCCAAACCAAGGTCAACTATGTGGGCCTACTCATAGGATCACAGGGCATCAAACCACAGTCCAGCCGTATTCAAGCCGTTCAAAACATCAAGCCACCCACCAACATCTCAGAGCTGCAAAGTTTTCTAGGGGTGTGCAATTACTCACGGCAGTTCATCGAGAGCTACTCAGACATTGCAAAACCTCTAACTGCCCTTCTAAAAAAAGACTGCCCATTTGTATGGACAGAGGTCCAAGAACATGCCATGGACGAGCTGAAACGACACCTATGCACCGCTCCGTGCCTGGCTTACCCGGACCCATGAAAAGAGTTCTACTTAGAAGCTGGATTCTCTAGCCACTGTCTCAGTGCTGGCCTGTACCAACGGCATGACCAAGACAAAAGAGTAATTGCATATGCCAGCAAGACACTTCTTCCACCCGAGAGTAAATTCTCAGACTGTGAAAAAGCTCTGCTCTCTACTGTATGGGCCATCCAGAGATTCTCCAACTACATTGGAGCCCAAAAGGTTATCATAGAGACTTGCCACCAGCCTGTCATGTTTCTCAACAGCCAGCGTATCCGAGATGGCGTGGTCACAAATTCACGCATAGCCACGTGGTTAATGGCCCTCCAGGGGCGCAATATTGAGGCACGATATGCTCAGAATCACAAGTCGGCGCTAGGCAACGGCCTGGTTGCCTGCCAGAACTGCTCTGATAACACACCAGCTGCAACGGTGGATGTGGAAGAACCCCAACAACCACTACTAACCCGTCACAGGTTCTTTGAAGAAAATGCGTGCCAAGGTATGCCCACAGCCTACATCGATGGATGTTCCTACAACCAAGAGGGCATTCGTCAAGCAGGAGCAGGTGTATTATGGGTAAATGACCTGCCGTGCCCACCACAACACTTCAAGCTGGGCCCGCAGTCATCACAGTATGCGGAGGTTGCAGCCATTCTCATAACTCTGCAGATCGCATCGACCCATAACATCAGAGAACTCCTGATCTGCACAGACTCCAACTACGCCAGACTCAGTTTCACATGCCACCTTCCAAACTGGAAACAAAATGGATTTAAAACTTCGAACGGCAAGCCTATCAAACACCAACACCTGTTCCAAGCATGTGATGACATCACAAGAAATCACAACCTGACTGTCTACTGGAAGAAGGTGAAAGGACACTCAAGGCAACCAGGCCTTGACAAAGACTTGAATGACCAAACCGATGCACTTGCCAAGACTGGCGCACTACACGGTACTCTATGGTCACCTCCAACCCTCCCACCCACCTTGAACGTGGCAGTGATAACCCGTAGCAAACAAACTTTTCCTGCAACAGTGCCACCCTCACAGCCTCTAACGCTGGCTCCGCAGATTTCAAACAACGACATAGCGGACATGCAAGCCTCTGACACATCCATACAGACTTTCCTGAACCACCTCTCAGACCCCACCAACCACCCTCTAGCGCCGTCTGACCTCACTGACAACCCGTGCCTCAGACGACTGCATGACATAAAGCACATGCTGCGTGTGATAGACAACATTTTGTGGTATGCACCTGATGACATCACGGTGCCAAGGCTTGTGGTGCCACAGTGCCTAAGGGGGGTCATGCTAAGTTATGCCCACGACGCACCATGTGCCGGACACCACGGCGCCAGAGCCACTTATGAGACACTAAAGCAAGTGGCATACTGGCCCCGCATGCAGGAACATGTGACAGAATATGTCAGAGAATGCCTGATTTGCTGCCAGTTTCAACCGGCAAACCCAAACCACATAGCTCCACTGCAACGCAGGAGAGTCACATTCCCATGGTCAGACCTCCAAATCGACTGGGTAGGACCTCTGCCCAGGTCGATGAGGGGCAACAAATACTTCCTCACAGTCGTGTGCCAGTTCACAAAATGGGTAGAGTGTCTTCCAGCACCCAACGACACTGCCCAGACCATGGCATACCTCCTGATGAACCACATCTTCTCCAGGTTTGGACTGCCCCTGAGAGTCAACTCAGACAGAGGCACTCACTTTACGGCCGAGATTATGTAACAGATCTGGAGACTCCTGGGAGTCCAAGTTCAACTACACGTCAGTCATCATCCAATCTCATCTGGCCAAGTGGAGCGATCGAATCGAACCGTGGTCAGTATGTTGAAAAAGTACGTGTCTGCCAATCAGAAGGACTGGATGTAAAACTCCCGCTGGTGCTAATGGCTCTCAGAGCCACCCCGCAGGACTCGACTCGCGTGTCTCCCTTCGAACTAATGACTGGGCGGCAGATGACACTGCCACTGCATCTGCTGTATCAGCCAGGAGACTCCAGCCTCGTCACAGCCTGCACCACTCACCAGTACCTCGACGAGCTACACCAGCACCTGAAAGCAACATTTGCTTTTGCCCAACAACAGCTTCAAAAGAGTGCCGAAGGACAGAAAGCATACTATGATCAGAAAGCGTCGCACCAAGAACTGGACGTGGGCGACAGGGTCTGGTATTATAGCTTCACTCAGCCATCCCGCACAGCCTCCCATCGGCTGTCAAAGAAATTACTGCCCCACTGGACAGGACCCCATGAGATCGTTGACAAACTCTCCCCGGTGGCGTACCGGATCCAACTAAGCCGGAGACAGAAAGAGCCGGTTTTCAAATGGGTCCACCGTAATCAAATAAAACAACATGCTGCTGACAGGGAAAAGCGGGGAGGGGCCAATGCAAACTAACCTGATTGCCGTCCTAGGAGTCGAAAGACTGTCCTGCACTACCAAGGACAACCCTCGTTGACCCACTGTCTCTCTCCCTTTTGCCTTTACCAGGATGCTGCTGTGGTTCACCATCCTGTGCCTCCAGTCAACCAGAAGTCAGCCGCAGTCGGACATCATCTCACCCGGTCCGGCATCAGGCATCGTCCTGAGGGAACAACCGGGACTCCTGATCGCCAACTGCCGGACCCACACCCAGAAAGTGTACGTTCGACTCGACCCCCACAACGTCTACCAGGCCCACTACCCCCGCGTGGTAGCCCAATAGAGCTGGGCAGGTGCCCGATGGACAGAGGACTCCCTCTCTAACGCTGAGGCCGACGTCACGCACATGCTCAACCAACTTGAGAAAATGACTGTCACGCAAGCGGAGTTAGGTGGACACAACCACCACTCCAAACGGTTCCTGGGAGCTTTGCTCGGAGCCGCCGCCGCCGTCGGAACTCTGTTTAACATTGGTATGTCTAGTGTCAACGCAGTGAACCTAGCCACCATGAGGCGGCATGTGGCCGAAATTCAGACTGAGATACCACAGCTAAAAGAGCAACTCACCACACAAAGTGCATCCCTGCAGACCATCGGCAAGACCTTGAGAGGAACTGTGGTAATTCTCAACACTCACAGCGTTCTGCTGAACCAGACCGTAAACTCCACGAAGCAGCTGTTCAATGTCTTCCAGAACGACTCTGCTCAAACGCAGCTGGTCACAGCCCTGATGACAGACATGCTGCGGGAGGTGAGCTCCTCCATTGACAGCCTAGCTATGGGTAGAATTCCACCGTACCTGATACCCTTAAGCCTTGTACAAAACGTGCTGGCTTCCACCATCACCACGACAACTGACCCATTACAACTACACCTTGCCTACTCTCTGGGTAGCGCCATCCCACTCTACATCGACCCCGAGCAGAGGGAAGTGGGTTTTCACCTACCCATCATAGAGTCAAGCCAAATCTACCGGCTCAAGGACATGGTCAATATCGGGTTTTGGAAAGGTAACACGCACATCAAGATCCACACCCCAGATGTGGTGGCCTACCACGACAGCAACCCACAGCTGTACCTGGCCCCAAATCTGCACATGTGCACGTTGACCAAAGACATTCACTACCTCTGCCCCAGTAAACCCTTCCTCAGAGACAACACTGACGGAATCTGCGGGCTGCAACACCTGGTCAGCGATACCCGCTGCCCCGCCGATGCCAAGCCTCGCACTCAAGTCACCGAGACACAAGCAGAGATTGTAGGTGACAGGTGGCTCGTTAACACTCCGGTGCGCACAGCTACACTCACCTAGCATGACACCGCCACCCATCTCACCTTACCCAACCAGAGCATGTGGATTCAAGTCCCGAAAGGTGCCATCCTCCACCTCGATGACCTGGCACTATACAATCTCCCAGGCGAAGAGTACGAATCAGAACTGGAAATCCCATCTTTTTTCCAGAATCAAAACCTCACCCTAGATCCAGAACTAGAACTGTGGATCGAGAGAGAGGGCTCCCAGTTAATTGACATTGCTCCTATCGACACAGCCCTCCAAGCCTTGTCTCGAATGCCCATCTTGACCACCTCACCTGTTGTCCGAGCCTGGACTGAAGCTGACACTGCGCTGTGTATCTCTATGGGAATCAGCCACCTCCTGACATAGGCCTGGCCTTCATCCTGTACAGGAGGCTCAACGAGATGCAAACATCCACAGCCAAGCTCACGAAAGCCATGTCTGTAGGTTTCCGACAGAACCCCCGGAAAGAGGGGACCACGACAGAGACCACTTTGAACCTCATCGAATTGAGCCCTCTGTCCGAATAACCACCTGCTACAAAACCCTCATGATTCACCTGCCATCCGCCATTGTGATGATTGTCGTCAGATGATGTCTCCAACAGGGACTTCATCTGACGAAAAGGGGGACTGTAGAGTATGAAGGGGAATCATGGAGTCATTGATTCTGAATACAATGAACCCACTGTTAAACCTTATCTAAATCACTGGAATAGCGCCGGCGAGTCTGGGGAGTATAATGCACTATTGACAGAGAATCCTCGTGCCTTCCAAAACCCCCTACCCATGTGACTCAAATCTACACCCTCATGCTTTACCATGTGAGAAAGGCAGGTGAAAAGTTGGCAACAAAGTGTGTGTCTTTCATTTAAAACCTAGGAGGGCTTATTTTTAAGGAAATATGTTTAATCCCCGTATGTTTGTGTATGTCTGCTGTTAGATTAAACTAGTTAAAATTTGTTTAGTTGTGTTAGTTAAACTCTGAAGCTTTACATAAAAGCCTGAGTATGTATATCCACTTTTAAGTGTACTAAATACACGTTTCTTGGTATCAAATTAAACCTTACGACTTGTCCTAGCTGAATATAAATATAAGATTACTTTAAAATTGTATTCTGCTATGTTTTACTGTCTTTTGAGTGATTCAACCCAAAGCCTTTAAAGTCGTAAAGTATGCAAATGAAGAGCCTTGGCAGAACAAAGAAACCATCTCGCGCCCAAAACAAAGGAGCCTCATTGGGTCATTTCTCCCAAAGGATGTGTGACCTCCCTGCCTTAAAAGTCAAGCTCCGAATTTGACTCTCTCTCTTCTGCTGAACATTTCAACCCTCTTGCATCCCTTACATCTCTCCTCTTCTGCACTCTTCCCCCGTTCTTCTGGACCTCTTCGGAACAACCCTTCAACTCTCTCTCTCTCCTCCCTCGGACTCCCCTGAACATTTCAACTCATTTCAACTCTCCGGAACCCTGCAACTCTCCAACAGTTAACTCTAAGATGCTACTTTCCGCAAACAATCCACGCTCTGGAAACACCGACGGAAAGCCCATCTCAAGGACGCCACGAGGACACGACATACACGCAGTCTTGCTCAGCTGACACAAAGGTCCATTGTGCAAGTATTATTTCATTGAAATTCAAATGCGTTACAGTGTGTAACTTCCGTGCTGGCTCTGAAAGGTTAACTGTGGAAATAAGTTTGCCATAACTCTAATTCTTTATTTTCCCTTACTGTGTGTACTTTGTTTATTTTATGTTTATTCTATGTTAAATGTTTGTTTGTTAAGTGTAGTGATGTATCCTAGTTCCTTGTATTAAACCCAATTATACGCTTGATTGTCTGTGTTTCTTGGTCATAAAACAAAGCCTCTTTAATGTGCGATCTAAAGCTACGAGCTGATATTATCAAAGTAAGTTAACGTGCTTTAAGTAAGCTTATACTAAGAATAAACCTTCTGAAGAATTTATCAAGAGTATCGAGCAAAGTGGTTCGGTGGACGAACTGATTGGTTGCGGTAGCCTATGGTTTAATTCTCTTAAGGTGTTCTGAAAATTAATACAGCCTGTCTGCATATGATGTATATTCCTAATTAATTATAATTCGTTGTGTTTAATTATCTATATATAGCTGAAGCAGACTCTTGGACTATATAAGCCCTTTTTGAGGCGATTTAGTATGTATTGTTATCTAATTCAAACCGTATGATTAATCATTGATTACGATCATTAAAATTAATTGTACATTCCCCAAACCTGAACCTAGATACCCTACAATTATGAACGCAACCCTGCAGGTTCAGTGATATATACAGGTATCTTTTTATTAAAGAAACAAAGACGAAAGTGATTAAATCATAAAGTAATAAAAGACACATTGAACCTAAATTTGAGTTCTCTTATTTTCTTTAGGCAGCATTAACTGTATTATCAAAACGCAATACAAACACATTCGATAAGAACACACATTTGGCAGCATTTTTTGGGAACACAAGGGAATTTATTAAGCTTACTTATTATGAAGATTATTATAATTATCTTTTCATTTATAATTGTCTTTAGTTCTTCATTTGTATGCTATTAGTCATTTTTCACCTGGTTGCTTGGGTGATGGCAAATGGGGCTGTTCGAGACGGTAAATATTTGGATTTGAGGTGGTTATATAGAAGATCCTTCAAGTCCTGTAAGTTGCAAGTCGGAACCACTATGGATCGGACTTATTGGTCCGGCACATCCCACAGATGCTCAATCGGACTAAGATCTGGGGAATTTGGAGGCACGGGCAACACCTTGAACTCTTTATAATTTTACCCAAACCATTCCCAAACAATGTGTGCAGTGTGGCAGGCCGCGTTATACTGCTGAATGAGGCCACAGCCATAAGGGAATACCATTGTTGCAGACAAGATACACCTCTTCATGCAAATGTTTAGGTAGGTGGCACATGTCAAATTGACATCCACTTGAATGGCCGGACCCAGGTAAACATTTCCCAGAGCATCACATTCCCTCCACTGCCTTGTCATCTTCAAGTGCATCCTGGTGCCATCATTTCCCCAGGTTAACGGAGCACACAAACTCGGCTGTCCACATGATGTAAAAGAAAGCAGGACTCATCGGACCGGGCGACTTTCTTCATCTGCTCCAAGATCCAGTTCCGATTCTAGATTGCTCATTGTAGGCGTTGTCGATGGTGGACGGGTCATGGGCACTCTGACCGGTCTGCAGCTATGCAGCAGTGTGTGTTTTGACACTTTCCTTTCATAACATCATTAAAATGTTCTGTGACTTGTGCCACAGTAGACTTTCTGATGGTTTGAACCACACGGGATAGCCTTAGTTGCCCTTGCACATCAATGAGCCGTGGGTGCCTAACATTCTGTCGCCAGTTTGTGGTTTGTCCCTCTACAGACCGCTGTCGGTAGGTACTCGTCACTGCTGACCGGAAGCACCCCACAAGCCTTGCCGTACATGAGATGCTCTTACGTCGTCTGGCCATAACAATTTGTCGTGCTGGTCTGTACACCTGCCCATTTCTCCTGCATTGAACATGTTGACTAATATCGCTAATATCATCAAGGTTAGATTACTGCAACTCAACTCAAATTGCTTTGTCCCATTTACAGTCGGTCCAGAATACAGCCGCTAGGCTCCTTACAGGGTCTAGAAAGTTTGATCACATTACTCCAGTATTAGCATCCCTACACTGGCTCCCCATAAAATGGAGGATAGATTAAAAAATTCTGCTCTATGTATAAAAAGCTCTATCTGTATATATTGATATTGTCTTGCACCTCAATATCTCTGTGATCTTCTTGTCCCTTATTCTCATATTAGAGCACTTGGGTCAGCTGACCAAGGTCTGCTGAAAGTTCCTTGTTGTCGCTACAAATTGAAGGGCGATCGTGCATTTGCTATCGTAGGCCCCAAACTCTGGATAAAGCTTCCGCTTCATATCAGGACAGCTCCGACGCTCTGCCTTTTTAAGTCTGCTTTAAAAATAAATTTTTATTAATTTGCTTTTGAATAAATTTGTATTATTAATATAGATTTTGGGCTCAGATATTTTAGTATTTATAAAATAAGGGTATATTATGTTATTATATTATGTTGTGACTGAGATGTGTATTGTAAAGCACTTTGGGTCAACTCCTGTTGATATAAATGTGCTCTATAAGTAAAGGTTTAGTTGGGACAACAAGAACTGATTTTTCGCTTACCATCTAAATGGACCGTGACATGTTGCCTTGTTAGGAGAGTGGTCATAATGTTTTGGCTCATCAATGTACATGTGAAATGATAGTTCAGTTTTTTCTTTTTTTAAATGCAAAAACAGAAATGCTATTCATTTAGTTTACTGAAGCGCTAAAATGTACAAAATAACCTTTTTTCATATCAATCATGTTATCATAATTAGTTATTTTGTCTATGTATCTCTTTCATTGTGGTTCTCATAATTACAATATAAAATACAGTGATCTGATGACAAAACAAGGTAAGTGGGTCTATGTTTTTTTTTGTTAAAATATGTAAAAATAATGTCATATCGCTGCATCCCTATTCATGATGTTGGTTAACCTTTTAGGTTACGTTCATAATAACAAAACGTATACATTTTATATTAAAACCCAAAATTCAGAAGAACAGAAGAGTACAAAATGTTGAATATATCATAAATATTTACCATCGGCATAATTTACATCAAAAAGCAATTCATCCTTAATGGAGGGGTTGATATATGCATGCTGTTAAAGACATCAATTGCACACACTCCCAATCTCTGTACTGTACATTCCTACTGCTAAATAAACTATTTTTAAAATCACATTAAAAAAATTAAATAACATGTCATCAACAGAGCAAATGTGAGTACTATACCTCCAGCTTCCATTGCATAATCCACCAGACCATTGCGGTCTTCAGAGTAGAGTTTAAGAGTATTGTTCACAATCAACTGTATATCCTGTGAGAAAAAAAGAATCAGAAGTATTAAAAACTAACAGGGGCACAAGTATACTGGGTTTTTAGCAATAAGCCACTTCAGTGCGTGCATAGTTATTTTACCACAATGTGAATTGTTGTCCAACACCTGTGGTAAAATTATTGTAACATATAGATACAAGAGGCTTATTGCTTTTATAAAACATCAGCAACAGCAATTTGACAGAATAGTTTCTTCTTATTCTTTATATTGGTGTCCCAGTAATACAGTTCTTTAACCCCAAGTATAGAATGTGCACAATGTCACAGGTGTGCAATGATAGCAATCTTTGAACACCCAATCTAATTACAATTTTCACACTGACCTATCTGTTTAATTATTATCAGCATTCTCTTTATGACAGAAAGGTACTCAAATCTTACTTCCTCCGTGAGGCCCGTCTCCCCAGTGGCTTGTCGTATAGTTTGCGTGATTGTCTCTTTAGAAGGCGAATGGCCCTCCTCTATATGAAGGGTCAGGTTACACAGAATGCTGCGCTCCAGGACTATGAGTGAAGCCTGCAGTTCAGTGATGCTAACATATTGATAACAGACCCAGTGCAATAAAGACTGAGGAAGCTCAGCTGCCTGGTCGCTGCCATAAAACATAGACCTTACTTCCTTCTCCACCTGCTCAGACACCTGCAAAACAGAAGCTGCAATAATCACAGGATTTTGAAGTTTGTCAGGTTAGTGACATTCTCTTTTTTTCTCTGTTGTAGAAATTGTAATACTCATTGATCAGTAATAGTCATTGCAAAGGAATGCCACCTGGTCTTCTCATTCGTAGAGGGAGATGAGGATAGAACATTTATGTATGTGCTTATGTCTGAACCGAGACAGTATTTACGACTGAAAAGCAGAACCGAGACACTTCGGGAAAGGCTGAGTGGGGTCCTCTGCCCTCTTCAGGTCAGAGGTCATTTAGTACAGGGGGGTATGTTTGGGCTAGTTAGTAGTAAATCAGGGCTAGTAGCCTAGTCCCTGTATCTAAGGAATGTAGAGGGGGAAGATCTGCTTCTGTTGGAGATCTTGGGGAAAAGAGGTATAAAAAAAACAGCCCAGCCTTACTGACTCGTCTCACTCATGTCACAGAGTAATTCCTGTGTAATGACTGGGTCCTTCTTGCAAGAATAAATTCTTTTAAAAGACTGTTTGATTCAGAGTGTCTCTTACGCAGTGATAATGGTTGGTTAATAATTTTTTGCCACAACAATTTGGTGTCAGAATAGTGGGATTCCTTGGAAGTTTCTTCTGGACCTGAGAGCTGAAGGTGTTTGGCCACCTGGACTGAGAAGTTCCAGCTCTACCTTGTAAGCTTCAGAGAGAGGGACCATCTGCATCAGGGCCAGGAGAAACTGCACTGGAATCAAATGAAAACGAACCTGTTGCAACCCAAATATCTCTATACCAAATATGATAAGAGACGACTAAATTATTTTCTTTTGGTATAAGAGTGAGGTGAACCATAGTGGCTGAGACCGTTTTCTGTGGTGCGAGTACAAGAGGTTCCGGAGCAGAAACTGAGACCTACGAACAGGTCAAGAGGTTTTCTAAACAGAGACTGAGTTCTCGCAAAAATGGTTTAATTAGGTTAGCTAAAATACTGAGCGCTGGAACGTACTCCAGAGAAAGATTTTGTGTAAACCGTAATTAACAAAGCACAAGGGAGTGCACCCTTATCTG
Organism: Xyrauchen texanus; assembly: GCF_025860055.1. Lineage (NCBI taxonomy): Eukaryota > Metazoa > Chordata > Actinopteri > Cypriniformes > Catostomidae > Xyrauchen > Xyrauchen texanus. The sequence goes on along the minus strand of NC_068308.1, from coordinate 6,312,830 downwards.
ATCTTGGGTTAAGAAATCAGATCTGTTGGAGACGTCCGACAGATTATTAGACGTGCGTCGAAAGGTAAATCCACAGAGAAGCAGAAACAGCCAGTATAGGGAAGTCTCAAAGCAAGCTTGCCAAATTTGATACACTGGTTTTCTGTCAAATGAGAAAAAACTATAAGAGAAAATGTATGCAGGACATAGAGAAACTGATCAAATACCATGATTTCCCCAGGGAGGGAACACTGAGCATGACTAGAGTGGTGCGAGAATCAGTGGCAGCGAGGCACAAAAAGGTTGTTGTGGCTGCTTTCAACATGTGTGTAAAAAATGTGAACAGACAGTGGGCTGTTGGCTTAAGGAAGCAGATAGAAGAGAACAAAATCAAATGCAGAAAGAATTAGCATGTAGGATTGAAAAGTGTAGGAAAAAACTAAAATAAAATGTGTGAAAGATCTGTGTGTGTGTGTCAGCACCACCAGAACCGACTAATGAAAAGTATGTTTGTGTTTCCCCACATGCAACGGCGATTGTGCCGGCGCCGCCGGCGTATAATCATCACTATCCCGTGGTGGAGCTGAAAGCCCTGAAACTGAACCCCGACCTCGACTGCTCTCCGCCCAGAAGACAAGCACCACAAGCAGCTCCTCCCGACTCGGACAGTGAAGGAGACCTAGAAGCATGAGATATTCCAGATCAGGAGAGCAGAAAGACTTGATGAAATGTACGTTCCTCTGATCACACTGTTAGGGGTATAACAGTTATGACCCGGACCAGATATGGAGAAAGAAGACCAGGAGTCGAGAAGTTCAATTAAAGAATAAAAAATTTACTGAGGTATAGTCTGCAGTGAAATTGGTAGAGCCAGCGGCAAAGTCTCACGAGGAGATCGAAAACCAACTCGTCCCTTACACAAAATCTTACATCAATTATACCATTTGCAAGGACGTACATTCCATTATTTTACTCCTGATTGGCTAAAAGAACATACAGTCACAACATATAGACAGCTATGCGGCCTATCAACATTAATCAGCACACTTGTCGTCCGAGCCCGAGATTTACATCTGAAGTGACCTCGCAGATGGTCGCGGGGCGTCTTCGAGTCGGCCTGGTGTGCATCCCTGGGTTCAAAAACTGTGTAGAAGGTCAAACGCACACACAAAACACTGACGAACGACAGTTCTTCTCTGGGCACAAGAGAGCCAGAGCACACATTATCAGGCCATTTGAACCAAAACAGAGAGATAAAATATTCACTCCTCGGGCAGAGGAGAGGGTTGAAATAACATAAATTTCTTCCCTAAAGAAATAATAAGAGAAAATCACACTTCTACTATTCAGGTATTATTACATAGGACTTTAAACCATATAATTAGTCATGGAAAGGTAACAATCAAACACAGAATACATCTGGAACACATGTTTAACGCATTCCCCTGACCCCCTCCCTGAGAGGCTGGAGAGCGTCACAAATAAGCTTATCCCCAAAAGACCTTCAGCCGACGTGCAGGACAGAGAGACTCTGGAATGTTCCTAAAAAGAGACTAATTAACATTCAACACACATATGATTCAAAGTATATTTCAATTATGCATAAGAAAATAGAACTGATTATGTGATCATGCATATAGTTAATTCATCACTTTATTAAAGAAGTTAAGCAACAGAATACAGATAGATATTGATATAAAAGGATATATATATATATATATATATATATATATATATATATATATATATATATATATGTATTGATATATCTGAAGAGCCAAGGGATTTTGAACCTCACCCTTCAACACCATGATTTGTTGATCATAAAACATACAGTGGGTACGGAGCCCCTTACATTTTTCACTCTTTGTTATATTGCAGCCATTTAAGCCATTTAAGTCAAAATCATTTAAGTTCATTTTTTTTCCTCATTATTGTACACACAGCACCCCATATTGACAGAAAAATACAGAATTGTTGACATTTTTGCACATTTATTAAAAAAGAAAAACTGAAATATCACATGGTCCTAAGTATTCAGACCCTTTGTTCAGTATTTAGTAGAAGCACCCTTTTGATCTAATACAGCCATGACTCTTTTTGGGAAAGATGCAACAAGTTTTTCACATCTGGATTTGGGTATCCTCTGCCATTCCTCCTTGCAGATCCTCTCCAGTTCTGTCAGGTTGGATGGTAAACGTTGGTGGACAGCCATTCTCAGGTCTCTCCAGAGATGTTCAATTGGGTTTAAGTCAGGGCTCTGGCTGGGCCATTCAAGAACAGTCACTGTTCTGTGTGGCCACAGTTGTTGGCCACAGTTGTTGTGAAGCCACTCCTTCGTTATTTTAGCGGTGTGCTTAGGGTCATTGTCTTGTTGGAAGGTGAACCTTCGGCCCAGTCTGAGGTCCAGAGCACTCTGGAGAAGGTTTTCATCCAAGATATCCCTGTACTTGGCCACATTCATCTTTCCCTCGATTGCAACCAATCGTCCTGTCCCTGCAGCTGAAAAACACCCCCACAGCATGATGCTGCCACCACCATGCTTCACTGTTGAGAATGTATTGGACAGGTGATGAGCAGTGCCTGGTTCGCTCCACACATACCGCTTAGTATTAAGGCCAAAAAGTTCTATCTTGGTCTCATCAGACCAGAGAATCTTATTTATCACCATCTTGGAGTCCTTCAGGTGTTTTTTAGCAAACTCCATGCAGGCTTTCATGTGTCTTGCACTGAGGAGAGGCTTCCGTCGGGCCACTCTGCCATAAAGCCCCGACTGGTGGATGGCTGCAGTGCTGGTTGACTTACTACAACTTTCTACCATCTCCCGACTGCATCTCTGGAGCTCAGCCACAGTGATCTTTGGGTTCTTCTTTACCTCTCTCACCAAGGCTCTTCTCCCCCGATAGCTCAGTTTGGCCGGATGGCCAGCTCTAGGAAGGGTTCTGGTCATCCCAAACGTCTTCCATTTAAGGATTATGGAGGCCACTGTGCTCTTATGAACCTTAAGGGCAGCAGAAGTTTTTTGTAACCTTGGCCAGATCTGTGCCTTGCCACAATTCTGTCTCTGAGCTCTTCAGGCAGTTCCTTTGACCTCATGATTCTCATTTGCTCTGACATGCACTGTGACCTGTAAGGTCTTATATAGACAGGTGTGTGGCTTTCCTAATCAAGTCCAATCAGTATAATCAAACACAGCTGGACTCAATTGAAGGTGTAGAACCATCTCAAGGATGATCAGAAGAAATGGACAGCACCTGAGTTAAATATATGGGTGTCACAGCAAAGGGTCTGAATACTTAGGACCATGTGATATTTCAGTTTTTCTTTTTTGATAAATGTGCAAAAATGTCAACAATTCTGTGTTTTTCTTTCAATGTGGGGTGCTGTGTGTACAATAATGAGGAAAAAAAATGAACTTAAATGATTTTAGCAAATGGCTGCAATATAACAAAGAGTGAAAAATTTAAGGGAGTCTGAATACTTTCCATACCCACTGTACACCACCACCTCTGCTTTTACCTGAGAGGTCTTTTGCTCTGTCCGCTCGGTGCACGGAAAAGCCGTGATTTCGTTGGCCGAGTCTGGAATCTCTGCAGCCAGCCAGGTTTCTGTAAGGCAGATAACACAGCAATCTCTCGTCTCTCGTTGGAAAGAGATCCGCGCTCTCAGCTCGCAGAGCTTGTTGTCCAGAGACTGAACATTTGCCAGTAGTATACTGGGTAGCGGGGGTCGATTTGCACGACGTCTTACTCTGATGAGAACGCCGGCTCCTTTTACCCTTTTCCTTCTGCGTTTCCGCGGCCGAGCTGCCCAGACAAAGGGCTCCGCCGGCGTGTTTGTAAACAGCGGGTCGGCATTAAGGAATTTGACGTCTGGTTTTCGATGTGTAATTGTAGAACCAATGTCCAAAAGCTTTGTCTGTCGTAAACAATAAGGCAGACAACATCCAAGACAAAAACACAAAGAACTGTAAACAAAACAAACAATAAACCGCAGTGTTGCAACGGAGCTCGCAACGCAGCAGCCATACTCAGCGCCATCTTGAGTCCAAATTAATTAATTTAAATTACTGACATTTAATTGTAGAAAACATTCCCTGTCTTAGGTCAGTTAGGGAAACTATTTTAAGAATGTGAAATATAATAGTAGAGAGAATTATTTATTTAGCTTTAATTTATTTCATCACATTCCCAGTGGGTCAGAAGTTTACATACACTTTGTTAGTATTTGGTATCACTGCCTCAAGGGTCATTATGGCCAAACAGTAACATTTTTGTTTCATCAGACCAGAGGACATTTCTCCAAAAAGAAAGATCTTTGTCGCCATGTGCACTTGCAAACTGTAGTCTGGCTTTTTTATGGTGGTTTTGGAGCAGTGGATTCTTCCTTGCTGAGCAGCCTTTCAGGTTATGTCGATAAAGGACATGTTTTATTGTGGATATAGTTACTTGTCTACCTGTTTCCTCCAGCATCTTCACAAGGTCCTTTGCTGTTGTTCTGGGATTGATTGGCACTTTTCGCACCAGACTATGTTATTCTCTAGGAGACTGCATCTCCTTTCTAGCAGTATGATGGCTGTGTGGTCCCATGGTGTTTATACTTGCATACTATTGTTTGTACAGATGAATGTGGTACCTTCAGGTGTTTGGAAATTGCTCCAAAGGATGAAACAGACTTGTGGAGGTCCACAGTTTTTTTTGTGGTTTTGGCTGATTTTCCCATGATGCAGTGCCTCACTGAGTTTGAAGGTTGACCTTAAAATACATCTAAAAGGTACACCTCCAATTTTGTACACCTCCTATCTGAAGCTAATTGGCTAATTGCCTAAAGGCTTTATAGCATTTTCTGGAATTTTCCAAGCTGCTTAATAGGCACAGTTAACTTGGTGTATGTAAACTTCTGACCCACTTGAATTGTGATAGTCAATTAAACAATCTGTCTGTAAACAATTGTAGGAACAGATACTCATGCCAAGTAGATGTCATAAAGGACTTGCCAAAACTATAGTTTGCTAATATTAAATCTGTGGAGTGGTTAGAATTAGTTTTAATTAGAGATGCACCGATCGACCGGCCAGGGACCGGAATTAGCCGATTTTCTGCATGCTCGGACAGACTGGTGACCGTCTTTCTGATTCCAAGCCGGTCCGTTTTGTTGCCAGCGGCGCAGGCAATAACGTCACAGCCGCACACAAACATGTAATTGGCGTGGAAGATCTTCACTGTGAGTGAAGAATACATAAAGTTCGAAATGTGTAATAATTGTAAGGCCAAAGTAAACCGTGGGAGAACCACCACAATAACGTTCGGAACAACAAACCTAATTAGACATTTAAAACACCATCACCCAGCTGAAAATGCCCATTTTAAAAAAGAAGCTAAAAAGTGAAAGCGGCTAAAGCTAGCCAGAGCTCAGAGCCAGTCACAAGTCAGCAGCCTCTCCTATTATTCCTTAGAATGAGCAGCGAAAAGACCAAAGCAATTACAAGGAAAATTATGGAATTCATGGCCCTGGAGGACCAGCTGTTCTCCATAGTTGAGGACAGAGGGTTCAGAAATCTGATAAATTTCCTTGATACGGAGTAGGAGTTACTTTCCGACTTCGCGTTGCCCGAGTTGTTTAATCTCGTGTCATGCCTGTTATCTGTCAACATTTGGTTATTAACTTTCAACCTGCTAAACAAGGTCTCTTATCAAGAAGAATCAAGCTCAATAATAAGGATGGCTCACTTGTGTATTTATTAGTGCTTTGAATTGACAACATTTTAAAATTGAATTAATCACACATTTTTCTGTGATTAATCGCTATTAATCATGGTACATTAAAACAAACATTTAAATATAATCATAAGTATAATTTCTACTTTGTCTCAAATAACTTGCAAGAAATAGGACAGCCATCCTTTATTTTATTTATTTAAATATGTATTTGTTAAAATTTTTATTTTTTTGGAGATAGTTAAGACACATTTTTACAGGTATATGTCTTTAATACATGTATATGTTTACATACCATAAAATCAGTGGACATGCTGTAAGATTTATTGACAAGATAAACTTAAGAGTTCCTTGGCAAATCATTATTAGACACTTTACATACAAATATAAAACAAATTGAATGCAGAAGTTTAATTTACTGAAGTTAAAAATCTCAAAACTATTATATTCTCTGGCTACCTTTCAGTCTCACACACATGCCGGGTCTCTCTCGTGTGATTTCATTTTGGAATCTGGTTCAGATGACAGTGAGCGAGCGCTTTCAGGCAATACAAAGAGATACAGCACCTTGCCCATACCTCTCCCACACCTGGCTCACAGCTTGCACCTTGCGGGTGAAGTCTCCATTCTCCGTACAGTAAATCCGCTCCCAGATTGCAGAATACATGCTTCAAAATTTACTTTTAACTTATTCCATTAGATTACTCATAGTCAGTAATGTAATCAAAAAAAAATGCTGGATTAATTTTTCAGCACTGGCAGATTTTTTCCATTTGTTTTTGATTATAAACAAGTGGAAAAAAAAGTATCTGCCAGTACAATAAAACAAAATGCACTTATATAAAAATGACATGCTCTGAAAAAGCATAAATATCTTATGCACTTATGTAGCTTCTCAAGTAAATTTGTCAAGGATTTATATTAAAAATGTACAGGAAAAAGCAAACAAACAAAAAAAAAAAAAAAACTATTGTTGTAGTACATCTTTGCTCTAATATCAAAGGTCTTACTAGAGGAAAAAAATATAAAACTTGGATTATCTTGATAGAATTCATTATAAAATATAACTCCTAACAGGTGCATCTTATGGCTAGAAATACAATTTTACCTTGACTTACTGCTAAATATTCAAATGGAAATTTAAACAAGGAACTATTTCTGATGCTCCAAACTTACTTTAAAACCCCACAGAGAGTACACAACAACATCTTCCAATCGATTGTGGATTCTGTTCATAGAACGAGGTAAAAAATATTTTATTTGTAGTATTCTATATGATGCTACAGGCTACATTGGTTAGTATTTCTCATAAGCATCCTTTAGTTTTGTTAAATTTATTATTTATTTATATTGCATTTATATTTCATCTGTCAGGGCATTTTCGTAGCTATAGATCCTCAATGGCGTCAGACACACCCTTTCACTCATAACAGTATGAGAGCGCCCTCTGTTGTTCATATAAATATAACCCTTAAAACATTCCGCATACCCCTCTGTTCAAATGCTCCTCAGATCGCTTTATTTTAAAGTATAAATGTTTTTCAACGGAGTAGAAAAACATTCTACTAAATAGTAGAATAAATACTAAATATACCATTAAACAAATTACAATATAATCCAAAGTAATCTCTTCAGTATTCAAAATACTTTTTTATAGAAACTGTATTCTGATTCCAAATGACTAAATTGTAACTGTAGTGGAATATTATTTTCATTCTGACATTATTTTCATTAAACAATCTAGATATTCATTACTTTAACCAAAACAAAGTACTTTTATGTAATGACCCACAAAGTGGGTCTTGTTAGGCACTATGTGAAGTTCTCACATGTTGCGTGTGCTTGGCTTTGTTCTCCACCTCTCCCTTCAGATGGCTGAATCTCTCCTCCAGCATGTCACCAATCCACTTGCCCATGCTTTCTCTGTCAGTATGCCTGTGCAGCTTTACCCGCAGTCAGTGGTTAAATTGGCTTTTGTTGGGAGGGGGAGCCCTTATTTATGGTGAATGGTCATCATTCAAAATCCCGCCGTAAAATGACTTAGGGTTTTTACACCAAAGGGGCTCTTTTTCTAGTATTAATATGTAAGGAAGGGTTGAGTAGTTATTCAAACAAAGACAAATACTTTACAATTCACTTATTTTATTATATTTTTTTATCTTGAATGTTAACAGGCAGGCAACGGATTTCACCCTCGTAAAATGTATGAAAGGAACATGTTTGAAAATATTGCAAGCCAGAGACGAACATGTAAATGTATTTTTTATTTGTACAATTTAGAAACGTTGAAGTCCCCTCGCACCTGAATGTTAACGTAACTCATGCAGTAATTATTTATCATATTCATGCAGCCTGCTGTTATTCTGTTGAGTGTTGAAAAACCATCGAGGAGAAACGCATCATGACACTTTTAGCATGTAAACGGGTAAAGAAAAAGAAAAAGCGTAAACTCGCCCGCTTTGCGAGAAACATAACGTTCTATAAAGTTTTTTTTTTATTATTAGTAAAACTGAATAACAAATGAACAGGGAAGTAGAGTTGGAAAAAAAATGATAATCTCCGCCTTTATTGAGGTTTGTAATGCCTGATAGAAAAGTATCTATCTTTGAGAGCAATACAATACTTTAAGCAATTGCAGAATAGTCCCATTAGTCACAGATACACTTCAGAAAATTGAGTACACAACTATTTCTGGGCTTAAAAGTTACAAAAACCAAATCAATGCAGAACATTGTATCTCAAAAGCATTACAATGTGGCCCCCCCATGCACTACTTAAAACCCGATGTGGCCCCTTTACCAAAATAGTTAAAAATATTAATAATTACACACATCACCTTTACAAATTTGTTTCAGGATTTTACAGTAAAAGTAACTGTTATATTTTGACAAAATGTTTCAGATTCAAATGAAATAATCTAAAGGTAAAATTTATTAGACATCAACAGTGGCAGTTTAAAGTTTCAAGATGTGTTTCAGCTAGTATTTATTTTTTATAAATACATTCATTTATTATTATTATTACTATTATTTAAGACTAGCACACTGACCTAACCATGGTAATGAGGAGCCTTTCCTTCTGTGTAATATGTGTATAAATATTAGGTAACAAATGGGATAATAATGGGCTCATATAAGTACAGACAGGAGCAGTCTGGCGTCTCTGTCGTGCACCTACAGTATATGCAAACTGTTAAAAATCAATATATTACTTTAGATGCTCACGCAGCTGATGTTATTCTTCATTTAGTAGGTCATTTAACATGTAAACTAATATGCTTTAGTTATATAACATGTTCTAGCTACATGCTCTTTGTATATTCGATCACTCTAGCCGTTAGCGGGATTCCATGGTAACGTCGCTGTCTTAGAATAGTGACAGTTTTCCCTTGATGGTTGTGGGAGGGGGGCTGAACCAGCGATTAATGCATTTATGACGTCTGATAATTCCATGTAGCCTGGGTGTCTCTGTGTAGTCTTGCTAATTACTCAGTCTCATATGCCATGTATTTGCCAGCAGTCAGGAGATGAAAAATAATTTAAGTGGAATAACAATATTTGGTGCTGAAGGAGACGGAGCTGAGCTCCGGCAGGGTGTGTTGTGGACCTGAGGAGGCGGAGCTGCGCTCCGGTGCGCTCCGGCCCAATTTAACCTCTGCCGGCAGTGTGTTGTAAAGACTGAACACTTCTGTGTGCTGCTCCTCCTGTCTGAGCAAAGCACCTGCCACTTGATCCCATAGCTGAACCATAAGGTCTTCCAAACGTGTGAGCCTCTCAAAATCTGCTATCGTTAGAACAGAGTCCCACTAAAACATGAGAGGAGAGAGAGAAAGAGACAGTTCCACCAGTTAAGTTGACATTTTCCCTTCTCTAGACATCTACAAATTGATGTGAAGTCAGAATGGTATGAAATTTTGAATCAAAACAATGGATTCCTACAAAGCCATTCACACCTGGAGCGAACATTCATGCTCCAACAAAGCAAGCTTTTTACTGTGAATTTACGGTTTTAACCGTTATATATATATATATATATATATATATATATATATATATATATATATATATATATATATTACATCAGATTCTAATCACTCTTTTTTCATATTGCTATTTCATGGTTCTTTTCGTGATCTCATTCATGATGGACAAAGGGTAGACCAGCTAAAAAGTGCATTCTACAACTTACCATACTGGGGTAAAAATGCTTGTTGATTAGGGCCACCTACTGTAACGGTGTGAATGTGTTAACAGTGATCATACACCTCACTTTTAATGTGAAAGGGCCATTCATTAGTGATCTGTTTCGCATAATCACGTCACCTCTGGTGTGCAAAGAGGCTATTTTCAAGTGTTATTTAATAGGTTCGAACAGCTTTTAAGAGTGAAATTCAAGCACTTTTAAAGCATTTTCAAAGTACCATAATCATCTTTTTCAATGTAAATTGAAAAAAAAAAAAAAAATCAATGATAAAGTATCCTCTGTGATTTCAAACATTACCCAATCTATAAAAATGTCAAGAATTCCTTTTAACCCAAAGACAGCTAAGAGTGGAATCCTTAATATGATTACAACCAAGTCTTGCATTAACACATAGATACAGTAGGCAACACCGGCAATCTATAGGGCGTGAATTACCATGGGGGAAATCAAATCCTGGTTACTGTTGTAACATTGGAGCAAGATGGCGCCGGTGTGTGTGTGGCTTGCCATCTGCTGCCCAACCTGATTTTTTATATTTGTCCTCAAGTTGTTATTGTCTCTGTTAATACAAAATAATACCTCTGGGAGTTTATTGATTAATTAATGGACATTTTAGGGGGTATTGTCCCCAACTATGATAGAATAGTAATTGTTGGGGACTTTAATATTCATGTATGCTGTCCAGTGAACCCTATTCTTTTGGCTTGGGCCAACTGGTGAAAGGCTCTACACATATTCGTGGGCATACTTTGGACCTTGTCTAATCTCTTGGTTTGTCAATTTGTAATACTGAAATATGCGACTATAGTTTTGCTGATAATAAGCCTTGTTTTCTGTCCCTCTTCCATACAACCTGTAAAAGTCTAATCTTCTATTCACTGGTCTCATATATTTAGCTCTACCTCAATCCTCAGAGTTATCTCACCGAAGTGTCGAGGAGCATGTTAATGTTTTTAATTTCACCTGTACAAAGATTTTGAACTTGTTGCTCTCCTAAGGATGAAACATGATAAACACAATAAGCCCCTTGGTTAAATTATGATATCCGCTCTTTAAGGCAGCTATGCAGAAAATCAGAACATAAATGGAAGGACAAACTTCAGGTGTCATATAAAATCCTAAGAGACACTATCAAAGTTTCAGAAAGCTGTGAAAGATGTTATTGCCAATAATTGTCATAGACCTAGAGTGTTTTTTCAACCATAAGTTCTGTTATCAATCCTCCTGTAAATATGTCCCTTGATATGTACCCAAAATTATGTGACCACTTCCTAAACTTTTTTGTTGATAAGATTGCAAATTATAGAAACTGTTGGTCCTAGTATGTTATCCATAATAAACGAAAGCCTAGTCACAAGGACTGCACCAGAGTATTTTAAACATGCAAATAAGCAGCCTCTCCTTAAAAAACATAATCTTGATAGGACAGTTCTTTCAAATTTTAGACCTATTTCTAAATTACCTTTTGTTTCTAAGATCACGGAGAAAGTGATACTTACAGACTTTTTATTTTTTATTTTTTTAGATACAAATAATATTTCTTGGAAGTATTTCAGGTTTTAGAACTTATAGCACTGAATCAGCACTTTTAAAAGTTTTAAACAGCATTTTCTTTACTGTTGACGCAGGAAATCAGCGGTTCTGGTGCCATTAGATCTTAGCGCAGCATTTGATACTAAAGATTATAGTGTTCTCATTTCTCACCTTGAGCGGTGCGTGGGTATTTGTAGGAATGCTCTTAAATGGGTCTAATCATACCTCTCAAATAGAAGCTTCTCAGTTCGTCTTGGAGAATTCTCATCCGTCTCAGCCCCTGTTATTTATGGCATTCCTCAGGGCTCTATTCTGGCCCCTGTCTTATTCTCTCTGTACATGTTTCCTTTAGGAAGTGTGTTTAAGAAACATGGGGTATCATTTCACTGTTATGCAGATGATATCCAAATTTACTTAGCACTGAAAATGAATAACAGGATTGCATTAGATCCCCTGCTGGCCTGTCTAAATTATGTGGAATTGTGAATGCCTTTAAACTTAAGCCTCAATGACTCGAAAACAGATATAGTTATGTGTGGCCCTTCTGAGATGGCTGGCTCTGTCAATGTTAATTTGGGACATTTGGTCCCTTTCCTTAAATTGTCAGTTAAAAATGTAGGCTTTGTATGTGACAGTGCACTTACGTTTGATAAACAGATAAATTAAGTCATTAAATATTTATTTTTTTAAATTGAGACTTATCTTAGGTTAAGCCTTTCCTGTCTTCTAAGGATTTTGAAAAGGTTATCCATGTTTTTATTTTTGCTTTATATAGGAATAAACAATGCTCAGAGATCCCTCAGATTGCCTGATCAGAAGCTCTTGATACTCCCTAGGACTAAATTGAAGATGGGGTGACCATGCTTTTGCGGAAGTGTGTTCCATGTGTATTGTACTGCTATTTTTACCCTTTTGAAATGTACAGCACTTTGATCAAGATCTGTTGTTTTAATTGGTGCTTTATAAATACATTTGAATTATCTTGTGGAAAATTAAATGAAATATCAAATAGATTTGGCTATTTTTAAAGAAAATTGTGTGTGTGTGTTTCACTTAAAATAAAAGCAAAAATTCTACAACTGATATTTTAAAGGCCAAAAGAAGACTACTTTGAAAAAATACAAGCTATTCAGTGACAATATATGAGAAACATGTGCAATCACACCTCTAAACATGCACATCTGCAGCAGAAATACATTTCGTATGATGGGATTGTTTCCCACCACACATAAGATGTGACTGCAAATATCTGACCGATTTGAAGAATAGTATGTTATTATTAATATATTAAGTAATTTCAGCTGTTCTGACAGATAAAATATATAAGGGATAATTGTATACACCCAGGCTTGTGCACACATTCAAGGCCTTAGAACTTGTAACACTGCTTATCAAACTGGGTTTCTGCAAGTTTAAAATAATCAAGTCATGTTTTCCACTTAATGAGTTCAAAGATGATAAAAATTAATCAATTAAAATTGGTAAATATACCAACATATCAATACATAGCAGATGAATAAACAATATATACCTACATAATATACTAAATTATTTAACGTAAAGCGACACAGTGCATCCGGAAAGTATTCACAGCGCTTCACTTTTTCCACATTTTGATATGTTACAGCCTTATTCCAAAATGGATTAAATTAATTATTTTCCACAAAATTCTAATTCAAAGAATACCCCATAATGACAACGTGAAAGAAGTTTTTTTTTTAAATCTTTGCAAATTTATAAAAAAAAGAAGAAAAAAAGATCACAGCCTTTGCCATGACACTCAAAATTGAGCTCACAGAGTCCACCTGTGGTAAATTCCGTTGATTTGACATGATCTGGAAAGGCACACACCTGTCTATATAAGATAGTAAACAGTGCATCTAAGAGCACAATTACATCATTACTCTTTCTAGAGCTGGCCGCCCGGCCAAACTGAGTGATCGGAGGAGAAGAGCCTTAGTCGGGGAGGTGACCAAGAACCCGATGGTCACTCTGACAGAGCTCTAGCGTTTCTCTGTGGAGAGAGGAGAACCTTCCAGAAGAATCTCTGCAGCACTCCACCAATCAGGCCTGTATGGTAGAGTGGCCAGACGGAAGCCACTCCTCAGTAAAAGACACATGACAGACCACCTGGAGTTTGCCAAAAGGCACCTGAAGGACTCTCAGACAATGAGAAACAAAATTCTCTGGTCTGATGAAACAAAGATTGAACTCTTTGGCCTGAATGGCAAGTGTCATGTCTGGAGGAAACCAGGCACCGCTCATCACCTGGCCAATACCATCCCTACAGTGAAGCATGGTGGTGGCAGCATCATGCTGTGGGGATGTTTTTCAGCGGCAGGAACTGGGAGACAAGTCAGGATCGAGGGAAAGATGAATGCAGCAATGTACAGAGACATCCTTGATGAAAACATGCTTCAGAGCACTCTGGACCTCAGACTGGGGCGAACGTTCATCTTCCAACAGGACAACGACCCTAAGCACACAGCCAAGATAGCAAAGGAGTGGCTACGGGACAACTCTGTGAATGTCCTTGAGTGGCCCAGCCAGAGCCCAGACTTGAACCCGATTGAACATCCCTGGAGAGATCTGAAAATGGCTGTGCACCGATGCTCCCCATCCAACCTGATGGAGCTTGAGAGGTCCTGCAAAGAAGAATGGGAGAAACTGCCCAAAAATAGGTGTGCCAAGCTTGTAGCATCATACACAAAAGACTTGAGGCGGTAATTGGTGCCAAAGGTGCTTCGACAAAGTATTGAGCAAAGGCTGTGAATACTTATGTACATGTGATTTTTTATTTAGTTTTTTATTTTTAATAAATTTGCAAAGATTTGAAACAAACTTCTTTTACGTTGTCATTATGGGGTATTTTTTGTAGAATTTTGAGGAAAACAATGAATTGAATCAATTTTGCAATAAGGCTGTAACATAACAAAATGTGGAAAAAGTGAAGCGCTGGTAATAATTTCCGGATGCACAGTACATGTAAATCCATTTCAAAAGCAAACTGTAATAATATATCTGCAAGCAGCAATATAGATTCCTCCTCAAAATGGCAAATCATTTAAAATTGTTCAATAGAGGGTTGGGGTTAAACCATCCCGAAGGAAGAATCCTAAAAAACATGTCTTTCTGTCTGAATCCTATATGAAAATATATGGCTGTGGATGGATATGAACCTCTGACCCTTCACTTACCAGCACAACATCTTAGCCAAGTTAGCTATACAGATTGCTGAGTATTTCTGCTTTCAGTTTCGGTATAAAAAAGATCTAGTGGCTAGCATTGTCAGATTTGGTCCAAGTTCAAACAGCTGTAATTTGGTTTTCTTTTGACATATCACGGTGAAAATTAGCATGGTACTTTAGAGTGATGTCATCTTGAAGAATGTTACATTTGAAAAACCATCAGTCAAAATGAAATTTGATTTATTGACACATACATTGAGGCAATGTGGACATTTACATAAACATGCCCCTTTCAGCCATTTTGTATTGTATTCATTTTTGCTAAGTAACAAATTGAAAGACATCAATTCTACACATGGGTACCACATTTCAAGTCAACTGGATCTACGGTTCAAGAGAAGAGTTTTGTAGGTTTTCCCAAATTTTCACTGTACAGGAAAATCCATCATGGCGGAAAGCATGTGTCCTTGAGGCTTTTTTGTTCCCGATGAGAATTGAAACATGTATACCAAGTTTCAGAAGAATTGGACAAATGGGGTGGAAATAGAATCACTTTGAAAATATTTTATTTGGGCGTGGCCTGTAGCGCCCCCTAAGGGCAAATGTGGGCCATTCTTTGAACGGTACTTCAGAGGGATGTTATCTTGAAGCATGTTAGGTTTGAAAAACCATCAGTCAAAATGACATTTGATTTATTGACACATATTTATTGAGGCACTGTGGACATTTACATAAACACACCTCTTTCAGCCATTTTGTATTGTATTAATTTTTGCTAAGTAATGATTTGAAAGACATAAATTCTACACATCAAGTCAATTGGAGCTTTGGTTCTGTAGAAGAAGATTTTTGTAGGTTTTCCCAAATTTTCACTGTACAGGAAAATCCATCATAGCAGAAGTTATGGGTACTTTTGTTTGCCACAATAAATGAGGAATGTACACCAAGTTTCAGAAGAATTGGACAAATGGGGTGGAAATGACATCACTTTGAAAATAAAAATTTTGGGCAAGGCCTGCAGTGCCCCTGTAGGGTGCAATGGTTGTTTAGATCAGTTTTACTATCAGATATAACTAATAATTAATAATTAATGTGTATTCATTATTAATAATTAAATTAAATAATAGAATTTAACTCATTCAATTCTATCCTCAGGGCATCACTCTTTGACAAGAGAAAAATTATAGTAAGTGACTGATCAAGTCTCATAAAATTCTACCCTGAAGGTTGAGTATTTTGATTAATAATCAAAATACTCAAAAAGGGAAGAAGCTAGTCAAATTATTGCTGTACGAATCCAATACTAATCTTATTACAGTTGGCTTCTAACAACAACAATTTAACAATACTGAAGTAATACTAAACTAAATAAACTAGGAGTACTTATTATAATTTATCAAGATTTACTATAATCAAACAGCAATGAAAACCGCCAATACTATATGAATATAACACAAAAACAAAAAATGGAAATCCTAACTAAATTGTGGAGCTATATGCTAGTGGATGTGTGTGGATGTGTGTCTAGATTCAGTAACAAAGACACAAAATGGCGAACAGAACTCAAAATGTTTCTGTTGCATTGAGCAGTCAGGAGAAAACGAACTAGATTCGGTCCTTTGTCTTACGCTCGTCAGCGAAAAGACGCGTCTCTGTGTTATTTCTCGGGTCCGGTGATGGAGAGAAAGGCAGGAGCTAGTCAACATTGATAGAAAACGATTGAGAAGGGAAGCTGGTCGCCTTTTCCGTTTTATAAATAAATTCACTGTTGTCTCGCGGTTGTAATAGTATACTACATGACTGGAACAAAGCTAAGTTAATCTTACTCTACCGTGGCCAAATGGTGAGGTTAGAAAAACGTGGTCTCTCTTTGTCCAGGAGGGGGGAAATTCCGTTGTATCTGTAGATACGTGTCTCTTTAAACCGCAGGCTTGTGCAGCTGTATGCAGAGAAACTCACCGCTGTTTGCCGGTTTTGTTGACAAAATTACGTCATCTGTCATAGGCCGCTTTTGACCAATGATGTTTGAGGCTGGGTCCATGGACGGGACTTCACATCCAGCTGTGAACTGTGAAGGACTCTGGGAAACAGAGTTCTATGTCTCACCTTTGATCATAGAACAAAGGGCCATGCGGTCTCCGCTGCCATTTTGATTGGGCGAGCCGCTACATCCCCCCTTTTGGTCTTAAGGTTGGGGTTCCTACCACAGTCTTTGAGAACAACCCAACAGTTGAACAGTTCCCAGGTCCCTGGAAACAACTCGAAGGCTGAACATTTTAGTCTCTGAGAACAACCCGAAATTTGTTCAGTCCATGTGTCCTGAGTTTGCAAGAGCTTAGTTCCTGGAAGTATTAACAGTTCATAAAGACTTTTGACATCTGGGCAGATGAATTCTAACTAGGCTACCAAACATAACTTTAACACAACAAACATTGCAACAACCCCTTGTTATTCCTGAGTTTTCAATGATTAAAGGAAATTGAAAACTGTTAGTTACTGTTAGTAAGGCTGTTCTTGGGACGAGTTAGGAACAGTTAATGGTAGAGGGGTAGACAGGTGTTTGAAACGCTGTGGAATGGGTGTCATTGCATACAGTCTAGTGTGTAGTGTTTGGATGTGTGCAATACCTGCCATGATGTTCAAACCACTAGAGGAGGAGCCCGAGGGCAACTAAACTGATATGGTGTTCTTGGTGCGATGACGATTTGCTTATGACTAGGAAATATAGTGGTCAAGCCAGTCAGTTTGAGACTGAACTTTACAAATTTCGTCCCTTCAGCTTGGAGTTGCTGTTGAAGGGTGTCATGGTGAGGTTGTGACCTCTAAATGCATCCATGATCTCAATTTCTGCATCATGTTTGTCGACGTTGAGATGGAGGACAATATCGTCAATGTGCATGGTGGCTCCTTGGGGAACCGTTAAGAACACAGTTTGGTAGCCTTAGTGGCTGTATCATGGTGGTAGTATGACAATAAGGACTTCGGTGGCTGGTGTGTTGACAATAGACAAAGTCTATTTTATATGTTATCTTTTAGGCCAGCACTCTTAAAATTAATTATATACACTGAGTGAAGCCTGGTCTCATCCTTACTTACTTAGTGTGTTGACAAGCCATCGACTACCAGCTCCTTCTACCCTAGCTTCTGTTCCTTCGCAATGGGTAAGTTGAGGATAAATCCTATTTTTTTTTTGTCACTGCCAAGGCTGTATGCCAGATTTATCTGAGAAGACTGCACAAACGGTGGTAGTGGCAGACCTAAGGATTTGTTTGGCCATGTTTAGGAGAACCAAGTAGGATGGGATCCTTCCATCACTCAGGCTGTTAACTGAAGTGCTGATTTCCCTCACAAGGTCATGCAATAGATCTCTAACCACTTACACATATGTTATGTCTGATCTCACAACTTCTGACAAGGCACCCAGATCATGCAAAGTGTTATTCAGAATAGCAGAATGCATGTTTACAGTGAGTATGGTACCCGGTAGGGTTTTGCCCAGACCCTGTAATTGTTCTTTTTGGAACAGGAGTTTCATTACCTTGTGTTTGTGTGAGTTAAGTGTTAGTGCATGCTAATGTTGTGAGTAAAGCATGCTACACTTAACTACAGGGGACACTACTGTTGTGGATCCACCCCCCTTTGGAGTGGAGACTGTTCAAAGGGTTTTGTCTGGTTTGACTGGACCCACTTGTACAGTGGTGTCTGGTTTGGCTTTGAGATCTGGATTCTGTAAGTAACCCGGGAGAGCTTCCCTATGATCTCAAAGGGGCCTGACCAGCTTGGTAGGAACTTTTTGGAGATTCCCACTGGTTTAGCAAACTTGAAGTAGAGGGCTTTTTCACTTTATATTCACGGTCGTACGTCTTCCTATCGTAATAGGCCTTTTGTCCTTTGACACTGGTTTCCAGGTTTGTTTGGGCCCAAGCAGATATAGTTTGGAGGTGTCCGTGTACATTGGTCACATACTGATGATGTGCAGTAAATGCGGTTGCAACACTGATGTCTTCCGGACGGTACAGCATAAATAGCCAGTATGCAACCTGTTGGAGGGTGTGGTATGTAGCTTTGTAGCTCCTGTGACCTCCAATGGGAGCATTATGGGCATGTAGCAGCATCACCCCTCTATGGTCAGAACGACCCACCGGGGTTGACCTGGACCATGGGGAATATAGATCAAAAGGATTCTCTCAAGTTTCAGGTGTTGTTGTACCTGACAGAGAGCTTTTAGCTCTTTTGAGTCCTGTAAAGAGGGTGGTTGGAACTTTTGTGTGTGAGGTTCCATTAACTGCTGCTGGATTGTCTTGTTTACCGGTTTCCGTTCCTGCATGACTCAAGTCTGCATTGCCCGGTTGTTGACCCAGTTTCACAGTCTGTAGGCAGTTTTGGGGATTTTCCCATCTCTCTTTGTCATACCTCTGTGCCTGGGCGGCGCTGAGACAGTGAGAGAAGCTTGCCTTTATGTGAAATTCCAAATCCTTGTCTGGGTAGATGAGGAAAGGGGCTGAACAAATCTTTGCCTTCAGTTCTCTGAAAGCCTGCTTTTGTGCTGCTTTGCTTCTTAGTCTAGGTTGAGGCAATTCGTAGCCCTCAAGCCCTAAGTCTGCCCTCTCGGAAAACTGGATGTCCAGGACTCTGACATCGTCGTCTTGTTTATCAGTCGGACACACGACTCTTTCACATGTCATCTGGGCCATCTTTCTAATCTCCTGCATGGTCGGTTTACCCTGCTTACACATCAGTTGTAACGTGGGTTCACATACAGGGGTGTAGATTATGGAGGAAGAGAGATCTGAAACCTCGCTCTTCTTCCAGACCTGGCTCATTACTTCTTTGGAAGTATGCGTTCCTTAAACGCCTATAATACTCCCTGGGAGGCTCCAAATGTATACAATTAGAACATTTTTGACCTGAAAATAGCTCTTTTCGTCATGGCTTTTAGTGCCCCCAAGGGTAAATGTTGGCCATTATTGGTTTAGGGGTTACCGTTGGCCTGTAGTATCAATGTACAAAATTAGAAAATGTTTGACCTGAAAATGGGACATTTGGGCATGGCCTGTAGCGCCCCCTAAGGGCGAATGTGGGCCATTCTTTGCATAGTACTTCAGAGTGATGTCATCTTGAAAATGTTAGGTTTGAAAAACTATCAGTAAAAATTACATTTGATTTATTGACACATAAATTGAGGCAATGTGGACATTTACATAAATATGCCCCTTTCAGCCATTTTGTGTTGTATTCATTTTTACTAAGTAACAAATTGAAAGACATCAATTCTACACATGGGTACCAAATTTCAAGTCAATTGTAGCTATGGTTTAGGAGAAGAAGATCTTTAGGTTTCCCCAAATTTTCAGTGTACAGGAAAATCTATCATGGTGGAAATGATGGGTCCTTGAGGCTTTTTGGTCCCCATGAGAAACGAGGTATGTACACCAAGTTTCAGAAGAATTGGACAAATGGGGTGGATTTTGAAAATGGGATTTTGGGCATGGCCTGTGGGCGAATGTGAGCCATGGCCTGTGGGCGAATGTGAGCCATTTTTTGCATAGTACTTCAGAACTAGGAAAAAAAGTTTGTCAAGACAAACTTTGATGTTGGCTTGAGAAAGGCCAAACCTTGAACCAAGACTGGAACTCGATGATAACAATAAAACAAGATCACTTGTTTTCAAAAATATTAAATATATGCAATTACTTTAAAATTATTTGAGCTCTCCATGTCATTATTCCACATCAAATCAAATCACTTTATTGTCACACTACCATGTACACAAGTGCAACAGTAGGTGAAATTCTTGTGTGCAGGTCCGAGCAACATAGCAGTCATGACAGTGACGAGACATATACCAATTACAGTAAACAACATACTTACACAACACAATTTACATATCAGATGTACACATACACAACACAATAATTATATACAATGTACAGTAAACAATACACACAATATAGAATACACAATATACAATACAATAAGTAAAGAGTATATATACACAAGTAGTTGTATTGAGGAGAATATGTTGACAGTCCAGTGTGAGATTATAGGTTAATAAAGTGCAGTGCAAATTACTGATCATGGGAGATCAATTGTTCAACAGTCTGACTGCTTGGGGGAAGAAGCTGTCATGTAGTCGGCTGGTGCGGCATTCACTAAGATTTTCAATTTGTCCTAAGACTTCATTTTATGCATTGTAAAAATAAGTTAATGTTAAAGGGATATTTGATCATTTCCTAACCCTCATGCAGTGTATGACTTTCTTCTGCAGAAATTGAATGAAGATGTTTAGAAGAATATCTCAGTTCTGTTGGTCCATTCAATGTAAGTAAATGAGAAGTGGTGAGAAACAGATAAATCATTTTTTACTATAAATCTCTACTTTCACTTTCATAAGCGCTCTTCTCTCTTAAGAGTTCTTTTTCAGTATTTTTGTGAATTACATAAGCATATCACCCCTCCTGAGCAGGAAGGACAATTTATAACCTTGTATCTTCTGAGTTCTGATCACCATTCAAGTGCATTGAAAGGACCAACAGGGCTGAGATATTCTTCTAAAAAGCTTAATTTGTGTTCAGCAGAAGAAAGAAAGTAATACACATCTGAGATGGAATGAGGGTGAGTAAATGATGAGAGAGATTTATTTTTGGGGTAAACTAAGTTTATTTGAAAGACTATCTAGTCACATAATAACACTGTATAGCTGTGACTGTTTATAACTCTCAAGATGTACAGGCTCACACTTTAAATGGTCAGTGCTTTGTATTTTAGATCATTAAAATAGCAAGAGATCCAATAAAACAATGGAGATTGAGTGATTGTTTTAACATTTATACATGCCATTCAAAAACGTGGCATTTTACAACGTAAGAGTGAAATAAAAAAACTAAAAATAATACCATTTGTACTTTTAATTTACTTGGAATGTCAATGTTCTTGACTAAGGCTAAATGGTTACTGTCTCTTTAAGAGGGATTTATCGCGTGATACGACATTCAAGGTACAGTCTGTGCCGTTTGTTTCATTGAGTTTAATCTTTTGAGAAATGTGAAGTCTCATTATTTTCATACTTTTGCATCTGTATTCATTTCAGAGATTAATTGATTGAGATTGCGAGATTGCAGTCAGTATTAAACATGTGATGATGTTGAACCTGAAGCACTAATTCATCATTCTCGGAAGTATTGATACTTTAGGATCGATCCGCCCATCCCTACTTTCTTTAGACATTTGTTTCATGTTTGAGTTATAAGTACTCGCAGAGTTTCACTTGATTTTTGTGACGTGTTTCAGAAAGATGCTCGCGAAGACAGAGGCGGCGCACCGTTTATTTGCTTTATACAAAAGCACAAGGTTTTGTTAGTAAATATGTCTTACATGTATCTGTATGGCCAAAAAAGACGCAGTATTTTATTGAAGTTGTTTTGGCTGTTTCGAGAGAAAAATATAGCAGGACGTCACCTGGAATAATGCCAGAATTCAATATAATGATACCCGATTTCTTTCTCAACTGTTAATGTTCACTTGAGACATAACAGACTCCCCAATATATCATGTATTTTGACATTTTGTTGTATGAAATTGTCCGTTTAAACCCAAGAAGCAGCGAAAGCGATCTCTGCGTGCGTTAGACGTGATGCGGCTCGCTGTGTTACACAAATTGCTCGCAAATATTTATTTGAGTTGTTTTGCCATTTATTGAGTTGAATAGTGTAAAATCGCTTGCATGTTAAAACTGGCAAACATTGTATACAACCGACAAACCTTTGTGAAGATGCAAGCAAAAATGATCTCGCCTTGCGGATCGCGTGTTGTCAGAGACAACCCTGATATAACATCATTCTCGGAAGTATTGATCCGCCCATCCCTGCTTTCTTTATACATGTTTCATGTTTGTGTTAGACTTGTAGACAAGACCACCTAAACCGAGACCAAGACACTACCAAGACCAGAGGGTATCGAGACCAAGACAAGACCAAGACCAAGACAGACCAAGTCGAGACCAAGACCTAGACCAAGTCGAGATCGGAGGGAAAAAAACAGACTAGTGTTGAAGCTAAGCAATAACTTGTATGGATTCAAGAACAGCAGCATACTAGGGTTCAGCCGCAGTTTACATTCAATACATATTAGACGGTATTACTTCAACTACACAGGCAGAACAATACAGAGACAGACCATGTCAGTTGGTCATTTTGTCGCTATGGTTACACACACACACACACACACACACACACACACACACACACACACCGTTGGCGGTGCGCTCAAAGTCATCTGTCAGTTGTGCAGTTACCCAAAATCTCGTTACTTAGCATGTAACGTTAGTTACACTCTTCATCAGGTTAACGTTAGTTACGTCCTTAGAGAGGCTTGCAAAAAATATGTCCCTAAATAACTTATACCGTACGTGTGAGAAGAACACATGATAAACAACAATAATTCAGCAGATACATGATCTGTTTGGTCATGGGAGGTTGGAAAGGTTTTACCTCAAAGAGTCTGAAAATGGGTAGATAGCACTGACGTCTGGTCTGGGTAGGCAAACTAGGCACTGCCTACCCTGCAAAAATTCAAAAATAAAATGTTTATTAAATAATAAACTTGTATTTGTATTTTTACTTTTTATTCTTGTGATTTATATATGCAATATGTGTGTTATTCCAATTGTTTAGACGTTATGATGACAAATGTAGCAGTTACGCATAATCAACTAAAAACAAATGGTAGAATAAGCAGTGCTTTTACGGTCCATTCATTGCAGACGACAAGCGGAAAACCCATGTTGCGCATGCGCACTTCGATCCTGTATTCTTTTACATGTATGGCAAAAAGCACAAATCTGCTGTGCCTTTTGACGTAAATATGTTATGCCCGTAATCATCTCCGTTACGTATCAGACATGGACCAATTAAAATAGAGATATTCCTGGACATTTGCGTAGCTAACGTCATTACACCACAGCTGGCGTACATGCCTAATCCCCGCCAAATTCAAAATCAAAATGACAGCACCGGCCGTAATCACGGAATTAAGAAATTTTTCCAAGCTCGATTTTAATTCCAAATATGAGTTAATTGCAAGAGGGAGGTCAATGCCAGCCTAAAATGGACTAGTACAGCAAAAGGGCCCAATAATTATCCGATCATTTCAAACTGATTGGTATGTAAGAAAAGATTGACTATGTTAACAATCAGTGGCTGTACTGCTATCCCTGCCTGCTTTTTTCAACCAGTCAGACTGTTTGGACTTCAGTGGGATATTGTGATTTGAACAACCTGCCCGCAGCTTTAACCAAGCATGAAAAGTCGTCAGCTCACATCCAGTGTCAAATTAGACTGAAAACCTTTGGAAAATCTCGGATCGACCTTGCACTTGACGAGCAAAGGAAGGTGAATATAACCTACCACAATGAAAAGGTAAAGGAAAACCGAGAGGTTTTGAAGGATCTGATAAATGCGTAACGTTCACTGTTTACGCGCTTGTGTGTGTGTGTGTGTGTGTGCGTGAGAGAGAGAGAGAGAGAACACGATATACATCCAGATTTGTACATTTCTTGATATGCCGCGCTTGTGCATAACGTTCACTGTTTACGCGCTTGTGTGTGTGTGTGAGAGAGAGTTCACGATATACATCTGATTTGTACATTTCTTGATATGCCACGCTTGTGCGTAACGTTCACTGTTATTATGTATTATTAGCTTAAACATTAAATCAGGTAATCTGGCTTTCATAACTCAGTGCCCAGCCTCTTTAAGACATCACCGCATGTCACTGGTAGATAGCTTACCTTTCCCTGTGTTTACGCTCCAGGTGTCTGGTGAACGTTGAGGTGGCCCCGGCTGTCTCTGTCAAGCAGACTTTGCAGAATCTACATTTCGCCGAATGCTTCTTTTTATTTGACGATGTGCAGAAGAACTCATTGTGTTCTACGAAAGCAAATTTTATGACCAAGGAATTCGCTGACATGCTACTGACTGACTGTGCTCTTTACGCTCTATGCTACACTCACTCACTGAGGTATAATGTTATATGGATGGATGAGCGCCAACGGCTGTGTCACAAAAAAATACATGTGATTGGTTGCATTTGAAGGGCGCGAAATAATAATACTGTTGCATTATCGAACGTTGTGTCATCGTGGATATTGTAGTATTGTATTGCTAAATCCCCCGGCCACTATGTCGTTCTGAGACAGCGAGACCTAGACAAGACCGAGAGGTCCGAGACCAAGACAAGACCAAGACCAAAGACCGTCAAGGCCGTGACAAGACCGAGACCACCAAGACCGGTCTCGAGACATACATCACTAGTTTGTGTGATAAGTATTCGCAGAGTTTCACTTGATTTTTGTGACGTGTTTCAGATAAATGCTCGTGAAGACAGAGACAGGTTTCTAAACCCTGTTTATTTTCTTTATTTTACAAAAGCACAAGGTTTTGTTGTTATTGTAAGTGTACACAAATAAAAGTAGACCTTTTATAGTTTGTAACGATGTTTAAAAATGATGCAGAATTTTATTTAAGTTTTTCCGCTTTTTCGAAAGAAAAATCTAACAGGACGTCACAACAGCGCCTGCGTCGACTCTTGGAATAATGCCAGAATTCAATATAATGATACCAGATTTCTTTCTCAACTGTTTATGTTCACTTGAGACATAACAGACTCCCCAATATATCATGTATTTTGACATTTTGTTGTAGGAAATTGTCCGTTCAAACGCAAGAAGTGAAAGCGATCTCTCATCAAAGCTCGCTGTGTCACACGAACCGTTCGCAAACATTTATTTGAGTTGTTTTGCCAGTTGTTGAGTTGAATAGTGTAAAATCGCTTAAATGTTCCAACTGGAAAGCATTAAAACACACAATTGACATACCTTCGTGCAGAGGCAAGCAAAATTCATCTGGTTTCTATGTCTGGAGCTCCACCCACTAGTAGACATAATTGCTCCATTAGAGAGATTGCTCAGCCAATGTAAGTGAATGGAATTTTACTTGTAGACTATATTTATCCAGTAGAGGGGGCATTTTTGCTCAGCCATTGTAAATCGACGGGATTGTTTATATTTTTGATCGTCATTTATAGAAAAAGCTTAAGTCGCATCAGGTAAAAAAGACATACCAGCAAACTTCAGAACAGTCCCCAGGTCTGTGGCGAGTGTGTTGCTTGAAGCATTAAATCTCTTGGAAGTAAGGCTGTTGAAATTTTAGTCTCAGAAAAAATTATATATATTGAGGCAATGTGGTCATTTACATAAACACGCCCCTTTAAAAAAATTTGTATTGTATTTATTTTTGCTAAGTAACAAATTGAAAGACATCAATTCTACACATGGGTACCAAATGTCAAGTCAATTGGATCTACGGTTCAAGAGAAGAAGAGTTTTGTAGGTTTCCCCAAAATTTCGCTATACATGAAAATCCATCATGCAGAACCTTATGGGTCCTTGAGGCTTTCTTGTTGAATTGGACAAATGGGGTGGAAATTATATCACTTTGAAAAATTTTTTTTGGCCGTGGCCTGTAGCGCCACCTATGGGCCAATGTGGGCCATTCTTAGTTTGGGGGTACCCGTTCGCATGGAGTATCAATGTGCCCATTTAGAACATTTTTGAACAGTGGCTTTTTGAGATATTGAGGCTCAAGGAAAATAATAATAATAATAATAATAATAATAAATATAGCTGCAAGCAGCAATGCGATTCCTCCTCAAAATGGCAAATAATTTACAATTGATCAGTAGATGGTTGGGGTTAAACCCTCCAAATGGAGGAATCCAAAAAACTCTTTCTGTCTGAATCCTAAATTAAAAATATTCAGTGTAAAGGAAAATCTATCATGGTGGAAACTATGGGTCCTTGAGGCTTTTTTTTCCCCACGAGAAATGAGGCATGTACACCAAGTTTCAGAAGAATTGGACAAATGGGGTGGAAATGACATCACTTTGAAATTTTTTTTTGGGCATGGCCACCTATGGGTGAATGTGGGCCATTCTTGGTGTGGGGATACCCATTGGCATGTAGTATCAATGTGCCAATTTAGAAAATGTTGACCAGTGTGGTACTGTTGGGTATGCAAGAATAAAAGCATTCTACTACATTTGTCATGAGCCTGTTTGTTTACATATTTTAAAATGAAGAAAGTCAAATTTGGTAAATCTTTTGTCTTTAAAATTAATTGCACGTCCACAAATATTAAAGCCACAAATTATGTTTTATATGTGTACAGGGTACATTGAAGGTATATTACAGTTGCCCCACTACAAGCACACCTGGCCCCCCCCAGTCAAAATTATCTAGAACTGCCCCTGTATTTAACCCTCTGGGGTCTGAGAGTGTTTTGGGCCCTGGAGAAGTTTTGACATGCCTTGACATTTGTGCTTTTTTCAGTTGCTTAAAAACATAATAATGGCTAAAGTCTGATAACACTATTCAGCACAAACTGGGCTACAATAATATGTGAGCAACATGTGAGAAAATAACGTTTTATTTAAGTCACTGAAATAAGGCCATATAACACATACTAAACATTTGTCCACAAGACTTTTGAGAACTGGATCTTGTAGCCTAGAGTTTTTGCTTCAAAATGATGTGAAAACCATCCTGATCACTCAAACAAAACAATATAGTAATTGAACTTTTGTAAGACAATTTTAGTGTTGAAAGGTAATATGCGAGGAGGCGTGAACTATCACGATTAATTATGTGATTCACACCTGTTGGCATGTAGTACCAATTTAGAAAATTTTGACCAGTGTTTGAGATATTTGGGCTCAAGGACAATAATAATAATAAAACAGTCAATAACAATAGATTTCCTCCTACCGGAGGAATCTAATAATAATAATAATAGCGTCAATTACAATAGATTTCCTCCTACCGTAGGAATCTAATAATAATAATACCGTCAATTACAACAGATGTCCTCCTACCGGAGGAATCTAATAATAATAATAATACAGTTAATAACAATAGATTTCCTCCTACCGGTGGAATCTAATAATACTGTCAATAACAATAGATTTCCTCCTACTGGAGGAATCTAATAATAATAATACTGTCAATAACAATAGATTTCCTCCTACCGGAGGAATCTAATAATAATAATAATAATAATAATAATATAATAATAATACTGTCAATAACAATAGATTTCCTCCTACCGGAGGAATCTAATAATAATAATAATAATACTGTCAATAACAATAGATTTCCTCCTACCGGAGGAATCTAATAATACTGTCAATAACAATAGATTTCCTCCTACTGGAGGAATCTAATAATAATACTGTCAATAACAATAGATTTCCTCCTACTGGAGGAATCTAATAATAATAATACAGTCAATTACAATAGATTTCCTCCTACCGGAGGAATCTAATAATAATACTGTCAATAACAATAGATTTCCTCCTACCGGAGGAATCTAATAATAATAATAATAATAATAATACTACAGTCAATTACAATAGATTTCCTCCTACCGGAGGAATCTTATATTAATAATAATAATAATAATAATAATAATAATAATAATAACGTCAATTACAATAGATTTCCTCCTACCGGAGGAATCTAATAATAATACTGTCAATAACAAGGACGAGATTTCCTCCTACTGGAGGAATCTAATAATAAAACAGTCAATAACAATAGATTTCCTCCTAACGGAGGAATCTAATAAATAATAATAATAATAATAAAACCGTCAATAACAATAGATTTCCTCCAACTGGAGGAATCTAATTATACAACTGTAATGTAATATCAAATGACTATTCCGAAAATGTTAATTTCACTGTAGTACAACAGTAATCTTTCTGTCATCATTTCATTACATTCTCACAGCATGGTGCATTAAACCTTCAAGCCTTTCTTTACGGTAAACAGAAGAATTTTTATATTTCTTGCATAGTCTTTTTTTTTTTTTTTTTTTAAACACACTCCTCGTTTACAAAGTGGTGAAATTCCAGATCATATTCTGTGCCACAGTGTCATGTTATTACAAGAATAATTTTAATAACATGAAAAAACCAAACTCAGAACATTACAGCGACGGATGGAGTTTGTTTGGACAGTTGAAAACAGTGGCTGTACTTGGACCATATTAATCCAGACTAGAAGTACATTTATTTAATGAAATTGCATCATTTTGGGGGGTTTAATAAATCACGGTTCTTTGGGCCATGTCAAAAGGACTGGCCCCCCCTATATTGAAATGGTAAAATGTTAAGAGTGGTATTCTCATTTTCCATCCCACTGAAAGTTCAGTGACCCCACATCATAATAAATAGACCAAACTAATTATATTTAAACAAAAAATCAATACATTATGACTGCATAATAATATTTAGCAGGGTAAAGTTTCATTTAAGTTCGAGATGTATTAAATATCCCCTTGTGGTTCATAAGAGGTCATCTGAAATGTCCACACACTGTGCTAAAATGTCACTGGTGTCAAAGTATTCAATGCAACTGCCTCGCATGTTCTGTCTTAAAACACTTATTTAAAAAAAAACATTTAAAAAAAAAAAAAAAAAACATTTACACATTCGAAAGATTGTAAATTGAATGCATAACTTACACTTTGAGTTAATTAATAAATTCATACTTGTACACCTCTAATGTTTTAGTGCTGTGGGTGGAACTGTCAGATGGTCCCTTACAACGCTAATTAATGAAAGCCCAGAGGAGCATTTTTAGGCATAATTCTCCCGCTACAACAAGCATTGACCATTTGGGTTCAGTGTTTTATGCCAGAATGATACAGTCATATATTCTTTAACCTAATTGTGCCAATGACATCTTTGTAAAATTGTCGGCTCCAGAGAGAAACTGAATGTCAAACCAATAAGGAGCCAACAACTCCAGGAGATAAGGTAGAACTGGAACCCTTAAACACCACCCCACTAAAGCCCAAATTAATTAGTTACCTTCAGTGAGAAAAGCTCTTATAAGCTCAACACACTTCAACCTAATAATATATACAAATCAATATTGGTACTGTTGGGTATGCAAGAATAAAAGCATTCAACTACATTTGTCATGAGCCTGTTGTTTACATATTTTAAAATGAAAAAATGTCACATTTGGTGAATCTTTTGTCTTTAAAATAAATAGCATGTCCACAAATATTAAAGCCACAAATTATGTTTTATATATGTACAGGGGACATTGAAGGTATAATACAGTTGCTCCACTACAAGCACACCTGGCCCCCCCCAGTCAAAATTATCTAGAACCGCCCCTGTATTTAACCCTCTGGGGTCTGAGGGTGTTTTGGGCCCTGGAGAAGTTTTGACATGCCTTGACATTTGTGGTTTTTTCAGTTGCTTAAAAACATATTAATGGCTGAAGTCTGATAACACTGTATTCAGCACAAACTGGGCTACAATAATATGTGAGCAACATGTGTGTACATGTTTGTATTTTTGAGAAAATAACGTTTTATTTAAGTCACTGAAATAATGCCATATAACACATACTAAACATTTGTACACAAGTCTTTTGAAAACTGGATCTTGTAGCCTAGAGTTTTTGCTACAAAATGATGTGAAAACCATCCTGATCTCAAAACAATATAGTAATTGAACTTTTGTAAGACAATTTTAGTGTTGAAAGGTAATATGCGAGGAGGCGTGAACTATCACAAATATTTATGTGATTCACACCTGAGGATAAAAAAAAGACCACTCCTCTGGGACAATCAATGAGGAATGTGACAAAGAGAATGAATGTGAGAAAACTTGATTTTGATCATTAAGTCTCAAGTTAAAAGTAATCTGACTATACATTTTCTTTATATAAAGACTTTACTTAATTTTAGACCTACACTACCGTTAAAAGAAGTCTCTAATGCTCAACAAGACTGCAATTATTTGATCCAAAATACAGTAAAAACATTGTGTGAACTCATTTTATAATTTAAAAGAACAGTTTTCTATTTGAATATATTGTAAAATGCAATTTGTGATCTAAGCTGAATTTTCAGCATCATTACTGCAGTCTTCAGTGTCACATGATCCTTCAGAAATCATTATAATATGTTTATTTTCTAATATGGGCATATTTAAAGTGCATTTTACTCATTTAACCTGAACACATATTTGCAAACACAAGCTTTGTTGATGATAACGAGGCAGCATAAACACTAGATCAAATATATTTTAAACATTCATATAATTTTATATCATATTACATATAATATTTTTATCATACAGCATACAATGTAAAAGCCTCTTTTAGCCGAAACAGCATTTAAAATGTAACTAAAACTTGCCTATTAGGACATATTTTAAATGTCAATACTTTGAATCCTGTCTGGAAACAGTCCCACTAGTAAAATATGTACGTTTATATAAAATAGTATGTCAGTTAATGAAAACTAAATTACTTACTTGTCCAAAATTGTATCCTCTGCTTGATTAAGTCTCTCTATACAAATGTTCATCTGAGTCCCGCTCTTATTCTGAGGAAAATATTAACTCTTCCTTAATATCCAGGAGTTTACAAACACGCAGAAAATTTGAGTTGTATTGTGTTCACATCAAATCTCGCAGTCGGGGGCGTTTACCATTTGCCTTGATCGTCTCAGCACATTAGCATATGAATGGCGCACTCTGCTGGTGGGTGGGATCACATTACCTATAATGAAGCTGAGCCAGGAAAACCGTACATCGCTTTGTTTCATACAGATTACATTGCAGGAGAATATTTATTTTAAATTTTAAATGTTTTATTTAAAAGTAGACATTTTAAGCTTTATTTAGACATATGTTTCATGTTTGTGTCATAAGTATTCGCAGAATTTCAGTTCATTTTTGTGACGTGTTTCTGAAATATGCTAGTGAACACAGAGACAGCTGAAAGCTCACCCTTTTTATTTTCTTTATTTTACAAAAGCACACGGTTTTGTTGTTATTGTGAGTGTACACAGATAAAAATAGACCCTTTATAGTTTCTAATGATGTCTTACACTTATCTGTATACCCAAAAATGACGGAGTATTTGAAGTTGTTTCCGCTGTAATGACGAAAATATCCAGCAGGACGCGGCGGCGCATCCGTCGACCCCAGGGGGATAATATACAATGAATTTCTGCCCTACTTATACGTATTAATGCGATATTACATATCGATTGTAAATTATCCTAAAGTAAATTAAAGTTTTAACAAAATCTTTGGCTAAGTGCTGATAAGAGCAAACTTCCATTGACGTTTTATTGATATTCCATTGATTTCCTTTCTGTTGATCGCTCCTCTGCATAGAGATTTATTTCTCCTCTTTCATCGAGCTGTCATTGAAATGATACTCCAGCATGTTGATGGCAGGAGATGCAGGTATAACTTCTTTGGTGCCAATTTACCACAGTGGAGACGTAGAGTACTCCCTTGTGCGTGACATCAAAGCAAGAAAGATGCGGAGCACATGTGCTCACAGGCTGACGAGACACCACAAACATAACGACTGTATAAAATCCATTTAAAATTTGAAATAATTTTAGATAGTATATAACCTCTCCGGGAACCAGCACCTTATCGTGGTGGAGAGGTTTGTGTGCCCTTATGATCCTGAGGGTTGTGTTGTCTGGAGCCATTTGCTCCTGGTAGGGTCTCCCAAGGCAAAGTGGTCTCAGGTGAGGGGCCAGACTAAGAATGGTTCAAAATGACTCATGGATAAAACGGCAAGAGGAGGAGTTACCCTGCCCGGATGAAGCCCGGGGCCCCTGTCTGGAGCCAGGCCCAGATGGAGGGCTCGTCGGCGAGCGCCTGGTGGCCGGGCTTGTCACGGAGCCTGGCCGGGCACAGCCCGAAGAAGCAACGTGGAACCCCCCTCTACATCCCTTGGGCCCACCACCCATTGGAGGAACCGCAGGAGTCGGGTGCGCTGCCATATGGGCGGCAGTGAAGGCCGTGGGCCTCGACGGACCAGACCCGGGCAGCAAAGGCTTGCTCTGGGGACGTGGAATGTCACCTCACTGGGGGAAGGAGCCGGAACTAGTGAGGGAGGTGGAGCGTTACCAGTTGGATCTGGTGGGGCTTACATCGACGCACAGTTTTGGCTCTGGATCCGTACTCCTGGATAGGGATGGACTCTATTCTTCTCTGGAGTTTCCCAGGGTGTGAGGCGACGGGCGGTGTGGGGATACTCACGAGTCCCCGGCTGAGCGCCACTACGTTGGAGTTTACCCCGGTGGACGAG
Organism: Xyrauchen texanus; assembly: GCF_025860055.1. NCBI lineage: Eukaryota > Metazoa > Chordata > Actinopteri > Cypriniformes > Catostomidae > Xyrauchen > Xyrauchen texanus. Next base: position 6,280,014 of record NC_068308.1, on the reverse strand, counting down.
AGGGTCAGCCTCCCTACGCCTACGGGTTGTGGGGGGGAAAACTCTGACTGTTGTCTGTGCATATGCACCGAACAGCAGTTCAGAGTATTCAGCCTTCTTGGAGACCCTGAATGGAGTCCTGAATAGGGCCCCAGTAGGGGACTCCATAGTGATGCTGGGTGACTTCAACGCACACGTGGGAAATGACAGGGACACCTGGAAAGGCGTGATTGGGAGGAACGGCCTCCCTGATCTGAACTCAAGTGGATGTTTGTTATTGGATTTCTGTGCTAGTCATGGATTATCTATAACAAACACCATGTTTGAATATAAGGATGCTCATAAATGTACGTGGTACCAGAGCACCCTAGGCCGAAGGTCGATGATCGATTTTGTAATCGTGTCGTCGGATCTGAGGCCATATGTTTTGGACACTCGGGTAAAGAGAGGGGCAGAGCTGTCAACCGATCACCATCTGGTGGTGAGTTGGGTCAGGGGGTGGGGAAAGACTCTGGACAGACCTGGGAAGCCCAAGCGAGTAGTGCGGGTGAACTGGGAACGTTTGGAGGAGGTCCCTGTCCGCGAGATCTTCAACTCACACCTCTGGCGGAGCTTTTCAGGCATCCCTGCGGAGGTTGGGGACTGAACCGGAGTGGGCAATGTTCAAAGCTTCCATTGCCGAAGCCGCGGTTTTAGGTGCCGCAAGGGGTGGTAACCCTCGAACACCGTGGTGGACACTGGTGGTCAGGGAAGCCGTCCGACTGAAGAAAGAGGCCTTCCGGGATTTGTTGTCCCGGAGGTCTCCAGAGGCAGTTGCAAGGTACCGACAGGCCCGAAGGGCTGCGGCCTCGGCCGTGAGGGAGGCAAAGCAGTGGGTGTGGGAAAAGTTCGGAGAAGCCATGGAGAAGGACTTTCGGTCCGCACCAAAGTGCTTCTGGAAAACCGTCCGCCACCTTAGGAGGGGGAAACGGGGAACCATTCAAGCTGTATACAGCAAAGATGGGATGCTGTTGACCTCAACCAAGGAGGTTATTGGGCGGTGGAAGGAACACTTTGAAGAACTCCTAAATCCCAACACGCCCTCTATGGTAGAGGCAGAGCCGGAGGATGATGGGGATCAGATTCTATTTCCTGGGGAGGTCACTGAGGTAGTCAAACAACTCCACAGTGGCAAAGCCCCGGGATTGATGAGATCCGACCAGAAATGCTGAAAGCTCTGGATGTGGAGGGGGTGTCATGGATGACACGCCTCTTCAACATTGCGTGGAAATCTGGGACAGTGCCTAAAGAGTGGCAGAACGGGGTGGTGGTTCCCCTCTTCAAAAGGGGGATCAGAGAGTGTGTGCCAACTACAGGGGTATCACACTTCTCAGCCTCCCTGGTAAAGTTTACTCCAAGGTGCTGGAGAGGAGGGTTCGGCCGATTGTCGACCCTCAGATTGAAGAGGAACAATGCGGTTTTCGGCCCTGGCCGTGGAACGCACGGACCAGATCTTTACTCTGCAAGGATCCTGGAGGGGGCCTGGGAGTATGCCCATCCAGTCTACATGTGTTTTGTGGATCTGGAGAAGGTGATGACCGGGTCCCCGGAGAGACTGTGGGAGGTGCTCGTGGAGTACGGGGTGGGGGGTCCCTTCTTAGGGCTGATCCAATCCCTGTACGCCCAAAGCGAGGGCTGTGTCCGGGTCCTCGGCACAAAGTCGAAGTTCATTCCATGTGGGGTTGGTCTCCGCCAAGGCTGCGCTTTGTCACCAATCCTGTTTGAGATATTCATGGACAGGATATCGAGGCGTAGTCGGGGTGGGGAAGGTGTGCGGTTTGGTGGGCTGGGGATCTCATCGCTGCTTTTTGCAGATGATGTTGTCTTCATGTCATCATCGGTCCGTGACCTTCAGCTCTCACTGGATCGCTTGGCAGTCGAGTGTGAAGCAGCTGGGATGAGGATTAGCACTGTAGTAGTTTTTCATGCCAATTTTGTGAAAAATCACTCAGCATCTTTGGGGTTTTGATTTCAGAAGAATAGACTTTATTATCACACAATAAAGCCGAGTTGCCTACGGTGAAACCACAGTACCAACAACAACTGAAGCATCTCTGGTTTGGTTTTACTTAAATACATCTCCTCAAACAAGGTGGGGCTTACATGTATTATCCATCATGCTCTTCATTGACTCTGGTCTTGACCATATTAAGAAGTAACAGAATGTCCTTTGGAAGAGATCAATTCTCCCCTAAGTAATGCTATTTATGTTTCTGCACACACAGTCAAATAGTCAAACCTATGTGAGCACATATTCATCACGTCACAGGCCTTTACACACAGTAAACTGCATGTTTGCTCCTCAGACATAACTGTGGTATAAAACAACAATTTAACTTGATAAAAAATATACTACATATTCCCTCCTCTGTGACTTTCTATAGTCACAAATTAACATATTTAAGCATGTACGTGCTCCTGGTTTGGTCTTGTTTTTGGTTGTCACAGTTATGTAGATTGCATTAAACAAAATATTCATCCTAATTTTAAGAGTTCTTGCTTGTAGTGTAGATGTCTTCAACCCAGATGCTTTATGCATCGTAGAGGATCACCCTTTGGGGAGAGGTTAACCAGCACTTACACCCAGGGCGTGGTTCTTCATATCTTCTTATATATTCATTGAAGGAATCAATTTCCTCCCAATTTGGTCTTTCTGTCCATTCAGGGTAGTTGCCATTGCATTGGGCCATTCACATCAATCAAAGTCATCTGCTTTACTGTTGCTTGAATCCAAAATTATTTTACTAAGGATCACACAGAATCTTATTCCTTCCACAATGTTATTATCCAGATATTATATTAATTTTAGTTAATTGTGTACCCCATTTCTTTTGGCAATCAGGTCATGTTCATTTTTAGTCACCACCATATATTCTTTTCCATTCTTCATTATTATTCAAATGTACATGAGTTCAATAACAGCATAAATAAAAATAATCTTCCTTCATCATGCAAACAGTCCCAGGTTTGCTTAATAATAATTTAGGCACTTCTTTGTATGCAACGGTTCTCAAAGCTTTACCTCCAAAATCAATCTATAATTGGTCTTCTACACAGGGTGTGATCCCCTGATAACACAGTGATAGAATGCTTGTTATTCATCGCTGTGATAAAATATTTTAATAAAGCGGTTATTAAGACACTGTCAGGTTGAGTGGAACTCACAACTTCTGGCAGGTTTCTTCTAGACCTCCCTTTTGATGCTTCTTTCCTTAAAGCATCCATCCACTTCCTTAAACCCAGTTCACCCTTCTTGGGCATGTTTCCAGGGCGGTGGCGCTCTGTCTTAGGCAGCTCTCATTTTGCAATTGGAGAGTCTTTACCCGTCATTGGGTCGTCACCTCTTGCCACTGGAGAATTTTACCCATTATTGGGTCATCATCTCTTGTCTCTGGTCTCGGTACCGCTCAGTCTTATTATCCAATCTTTAATAATTTGGTATCTGTAAACAAACATTTTCCCTTGCTTCAGGGAGCATCACCTGAGAACCATCACAGCCAATGGAGCTATCTACAACTGCTCAAACATTGAGACAGTCCAAAACATGGTTAAATTCACAAAGCATTATTCACAGTTCAACAATCTATTGAAATTGTCCAAATGAAAAGTAAAATGCAACAATTGAACTCATTTACAGTTCACTAATTTCCATTCAAGTTGTTATATTTTCTCATTTAGCAAAGGTCATAAAAGACTTTGTCTCTTGGTGAAGACTATCCATCAGAACAAATCAAAATACAGGATCGCCTCTGTCAAGCTTCTAAGATGCTTAATTTAAATCATCACTTAATTTAATAATTTCTAGGTAGTTTTAGAACCTACATTTATTCATCCAGATGTACACTCAACCAAATCTCTTATCTTTAGTATGAGATTCAAATTGTCCTCTGAAAATAACAAATCTTTAATCATGATGAGGAAAGCTGTTTGAACCTTTCCTTCATATTACTGTATCTAACATTATTGTCAAATCACATCATTTTCCATGTAAAAAATAAAATCAAAAGAAAATAAAACAAATTAGTGATATGGTTTTAGCCCACTTAAAAACTTAAACTGAGAGCGAGAGGGAAAGAATTTTGAGAGAGAGATTGCACTCCTTCACACTGTTGTTACAGTTATTCCTTTTTTTCTTAGAAAATCACAATAACACATTTGTAATTCTACAACAGTGAGAATAGTGATAAATGTAATTTAATAAAATGATATAATCAAATATATTTTATTATATTATCTGCTTTCAACCTTTGCCATTGTAAACCATCTTCAAGAAAACTTCTAGAATTTCTACTTCTCTTATCCCTTCCCTCCTCACGCAATATAATTAATGCGCATTTGTATTCAGACCATTGAGAAATTTAAGTTTTCATTTAAAACTCTCTTATGATTACTTTCTCCCTTTTCTTACTCTTTCTCAGGAGAAGGAATTTTCATTATGTCAAATAAACCAACATAAATCACCTTTTTAAATTAACAGAAAATAAATTGAAGATTTTAAACAAAATAAAATTGTAAAGTGGCACAATGGAAGTTCAGACATATATCTTGTGTTTTGCAATAATTGATCAGTAAAATACATTATGTCCTTTGAATTTCTTACTAGTCTCATTTATATATCCTAATGTTATCATCCTTTAATAATATGATTTTTCAGCTATTATCGTCTTATACTTATCAGCATTTTATGATCAATTATTCAGTTAAATAACAGAGACAGATGTCACTGTGCATAAACTGTATACCTCTAAAATTGTATTTTCATGGATTTAACTCAAAATAAAACTAGCTTACTAGAAATAGACACTTAAATAACTCCTTGCAGTACTGATTAAGATTTTTCTTTAAAGTGAGGGTAGTCTTTGGGAAATTTAGGGGAGTAAACAATCCAATATGTTACTCTTACTTTGCCATTTAGTTTTAATATTTAACCTTCACATCAACAAATTCGCAATTAGATGCTGGATTTAAATTTAGACCCTCAGAACAATTTAGACATGGATATTGAACCCATGGATGGCATTTGGAGAATCAAACATCCAATTAGTCATATATGACTGAAATCAACTTATCAAGAGAAATTTGAATCCACAATTGAAATGTCAATTCAGTAATGATTACCAGCATTCATGATAGTAGGAGGGCCAATCATATAACCGCCCACATACTGTATTTCTCAGTTTTTTCTTTTCTCCGGACTGTCTCCTGTAATATAAGCTTCTTCAATAAATCATCTGGCCCAGCAATCTGCAATGGTGAGAGACTGGTTCCAGAATGAGTTATTGAAATGACTTACACAATGCTGACAACAGAGAGAGTAAAACATAGTTAGCATCAATTTCACACAGAATAGACACATTAACATCAAATTATTCATGATATTCAATTTAATCTTAATGTTTCTCTATGGGTTTCACCTAATACCAATCTCCAGTTTTTCCTTAGCATTTAATATTTTTTCAATCAAATATACCACATATTGGGACTTATTTCAATTCTATCTGGCATGACTGGTCATAGAACAAACCCAAGAAAAAACTTATCTGAGTAAATTTGAAACGTAGAGAACATGAAATGATTTAAATCATTCTTAAATTTATTTTCTTTAATTCTAGTCTCAGTGACAACTTTCAGTGTACCCATGATCAACCAATGCCTACACTGTATATATAAAACAAGAAATAAAAGAAAAATGTCTAATCTCAAAAGAATCTGCTATCTCTTTTTCCTAAATTCGGGGGCCCCTGTGTTTGACTAGAGACATTATGAGAGACACCATGAGAGACACCAGGTTGAACACCTCCTGCTCTTTCTCCTTACAGAGTGCAGGATCGGTTTCTATTAAGAGCACTTAGGTTTCACTCAATCTCTCCAGTCAGACATTCCTAGCAAAAATAATAAACACTATCTGTTTTATTTTTGTTGGTTGATCAAGTTTACACCAATAAAGTTGCACACACATGTACATTGTTCTCCAGACATATTTAAACACATCAAAAATAAAACATATAATCATGGGTTTATATACATTTATATAACATTTATATATCAAGACATTATAGTTTAATTTAATAATGTTAAAAATGTTATTCTCTCATATTGGACTAGACAGAACATAAAACAGACACATGAATTTGATTTATTTTTCATATTCCAATTTCAAAATCCTTTTTTTTAATCTCCCTTTCCCATTTTCTGTGGCTTTGATAACTACTGGCCACAATACGTGAAATGACATCCACATTCTATCCAAAGTATTTGGAGCTGACCTTTGGGAGCTGACCTTTGGGAGCTGACCTTTGGGGTCACATAGGGAGGTATTTTTAAAAAGAACCCTGTCCTTTTACCCTCCTCTGCATCTCTCAGCTTTTTCTCTGCCCTGTCTCATATTCCTCAGTGAATTTTAAATTTTCTGGATATAGCTCTTACTTTATTCTTTTTATTTTTCCTGTTCTTAGTTTTTACTCTTATCTTTTTATTTATTTTTTACATTTTAATCTAAATGTCTTTCTAAATCATTTTCCTTATCTTCTTCTAATATATGAATTATTATACCCCATACATGAATACATTTCCTATCTGTTTGTCAATTTTTAGGATCGGTTTTCATCTAGATTTTAGTTCTTATTTCTCCACTTGTTCCTTCTTCATTTTTACTTGGCATATAAAAATGAAAAATTATTTTAGCACCATTAATTTAGATAAATCAATACATTTAGAGAATAAATTAGTCTCTTATTTCTTCTTTAAATGTATTTCCTTCTACACTAATCTTCAACAGCAATATTTTGAAACAATTTTCCGATTTCTTTCACCTTTACTTTTTAATACTTTTATTGTGCTTTCTCATTTCTTTGAGATTTTACACAGTGGACTTCTAGATTTTACTCTTTCCACTGGAGTTTTACCTTATGTAATATAACAACACTTATCTTAAATACAACCTTTGTTTAAATTCCAATTACTTAGTTGACTTCAGTTAAATGCAATACACTGGACTTAAAGCTTTAATTCTTATTCTTATTATTTATTATTTTATTTTTGATTTCTCAAACTGATTTTAATTACTTTACAGTTGTTTCATTTTTTATTTCAATTTCAATTTTTTATTGTTACTTGTCCCTGTGCTTGAAATGTTAAACTTTAAGCACAGATATTTATTTTGACTTCATAACTTTTCTATATGAAGTTTACTTCTCTTCTGTGATTTGACCAGTTCAGAAGTTAAGCATATTTTCACTGCCAGCTGCTAGTTCTAAAAAACCTCACAAGCTGAGAGTTAACTTTCTGTCTACGCAGCAAAGCTGAGTCTCTCTAACTTGGTCACACACCCTACAATATCTCTTGAATGTATAGATTATCTGCATGAAGTCAAATACATTTCTATGCTACAGTCTAGTTTAGGAGTTATGTTCTAGCCCATTCCAATCAACAGCTGCTAGACTAAGAACGGCCAAGACTAAATGTTTTCCAGCCAGTTGTAAGTTAACTTTTTGATTTCTTTTTTTCCTAATTTCGTTTTACATCTATATTATTTCGCTATTTTTATTCTTTTTCTTATTATTTGTTTATACTTTATTAAATTTATTTTTCTATCTATATATCTTTATCATTGGTTTTATCTCCACTTTGCAATATTTAGAATATTTATTAGGTGCCTTCTCTGCCTGTAATTATCAGCTCTCTTCTGCCTCCATATATTGATGGAAGGTTGAAAATAGCCCAAATATATTTTCCCTGCTGTAAATTGCATATATACACCTTACCATTTATGCAGCACAGGCTGATATTTTGGAACATTTTTAGTTTTCTATATTTTAACAACGGAAATTTCCTTCCACAGTTTTATGAGACAGCTTTCATTTCAAACATTCATTCAACATATAAATGACACACTTTCATTATTGAACAACTTTACTCCATTCAGCTTTGTCTCTTATTTATTTATTGGGCTCATATTACATCCACACAGTGTTCCTTTTATGGTCAACGACTAATCACACATTCCAATCCCTGTACCGAACTTATATTTTTATTCAGTCATACTTTTTCATACACATTCACTCTGCACACTCTTTGAACCACAATTATTCTTACAAGCACAGAAATATTACACTTATTACAAACACAAGGCCTTTATAAACACAGAGCTCTCAGAAGATACACTAAAATTCTAAAACACCCCTATTTTACCATCACTGATTCACTTCCTTAACACAGTGAACGACAACTTTTCACCCCTCTTAGGTGACCTGCAGGATTTATTATTAGTAATTTATCTATTTACTTTTTAATCTTTTATGCCTATTCAGACCTCTTATATTAATATTTCCCAAGAGCGGTATCCGCATATGCCTATTCAGACCTCTTATATTAATATTTCCCAAGAGCGGTATCCGCATATGCCTATTCAGACCTCTTATATTAATATTTCCCAAGAGCGGTATCCGCATATGCCTATTCAGACCTCTTATATTAATATTTCCCAAGAGCTGTATCCGCATATGCCTATTCAGACCTCTTATATTAATATTTCCCAAGAGCGGTATCCGCATATGCCTATTCAGACCTCTTATATTAATATTTCCCAAGAGCGGTATCCGCATATGCCTATTCAGACCTCTTATATTAATATTTTCCATGAGCGGTATCCGCATATGCCTATTCAGACCTCTTATATTAATATTTCCCAAGAGCTGTATCCGCATATGCCTATTCAGACCTCTTATATTAATATTTCCAAAGAGCTGTATCCGCATATGCCTATTCAGACCTCTTATATTAATATTTCCCAAGAGCGGTATCCGCATATGCCTATTCAGACCTCTTATATTAATATTTCCCAAGAGCGATATCCGCATATGCCTATTCAGACCTCTTATATTAATATTTCCCAAGAGCGGTATCCGCATATGCCTATTCAGACCTCTTATATTAATATTTTCCAAGAGCGGTATCCGCATATGCCTATTCAGACCTCTTATATTAATATTTCCAAAGAGCGGTATCCGCATATGCCTATTCAGACCTCTTATATTAATATTTCCCAAGAGCGGTATCCGCATATGCCTATTCAGACCTCTTATATTAATATTTCCCAAGAGCGGTATCCGCATATGCCTATTCAGACCTCTTATATTAATATTTCCCAAGAGCGGTATCCGCATATGCCTATTCAGACCTCTTATATTAATATTTCCCAAGAGCGGTATCCGCATATGCCTATTCAGACCTCTTATATTAATATTTCCCAAGAGCGGTATCCGCATATGCCTATTCAGACCTCTTATATTAATATTTCCCAAGAGCGGTATCCGCATATGCCTATTCAGACCTCTTATATTAATATTTCCCAAGAGCGGTATCCGCATATGCCTATTCAGACCTCTTATATTAATATTTCCCAAGAGCGGTATCCGCATATGCCTATTCAGACCTCTTATATTAATATTTCCCAAGAGCGGTATCCGCATATGCCTATTCAGACCTCTTATATTAATATTTCCCAAGAGCGGTATCCGCATATGCCTATATTAATATTTTCTTAAACTTTATCTGCCCTTATTTACTGTTATTTCATCTAAGCCCTTAACAGCAAATAAGCTGTTGCATGCATCATTGCATGCAATTATTTCTTCTGGAATCAAAACCCTTTATTCATATTTTCCTTTCTTTATTGGTTTAGAAGAGCTTTTTGAGCGTTCTTACCACCACAGGCAAACTGGCAAGTAACACAAACGTTTATAAGCAAAATATGCTTACCTCTTAATGGTGGCCACCGTGTTTGTGTTTGCTTTCCCAGCCAGCCCGCGATGTAACGACTCTGCTCTCTTCTGTCGCTGTTCGGCGCCAATTGTAGTAGTTTTTCATGCCAATTTTGTGAAAAATCACTCAGCATCTTTGGGGTTTTGATTTCAGAAGAATAGACTTTATTATCACACAATAAAGCCGAGTTGCCTACGGTGAAACCACAGTACCAACAACAACTGAAGCATCTCTGGTTTGGTTTTACTTAAATACATCTCCTCAAACAAGGTGGGGCTTACATGTATTATCCATCATGCTCTTCATTGACTCTGGTCTTGACCATATTAAGAAGTAACAGAATGTCCTTTGGAAGAGATCAATTCTCCCCCCTAAGTAATGCTATTTATGTTTCTGCACACACAGTCAAATAGTAAAACCTATGTGAGCACATATTCATCACGTCACAGGCCTTTACACACAGTAAACTGCATGTTTGCCCCTCAGACATAACTGTGGTATAAAACAACAATTTAACTTGATAAAAAATATACTACAGCATCTCTACATCTGAGGCCATGGTTCCCAGCAGGAAACCGATGGAGTGCGTACTCCAGGTAGGGAATGAGGTTTTGCCCCAAGTGAAGGAGTTCAAGTACCTCGGGGTCTTGTTCACGAGTGAGGGGACAATGGAGCGGGAGGTTGGCCGGAGAGTCGGGGCAGCAGGGGCGGTATTGCACTCGCTCTATCGCACCGTTGTCACGAAAAGAGAGCTGAGCCGAAAGGCAAAGCTCTCGATCTACCGGTCAATTTTTGTTCCTACCCTCACCTATGGTCATGAAGGTTGGGTCATGACCAAAAGAACTAGGTCGTGAGTACAAGCGGCCGAAATGGGCTTCCTCAGAAGGGTGGCGGGCTTCTCCCTTAGAGATAGGGTGAGGAGCTCAGTCATCCGTGAGGAGCTCGGAGTAGAGCCGCTGCTCCTTTGCGTTGAAAGGAGTCAGTTGAGGTGGTTTGGGCATCTGGTAAGGATGCCCCCTGGCCGCCTCCCTAGGGAGGTGTTTCAGGCACGTCCAGCTGGGAGGAGGCCTCGGGGAAGACCCAGGACTAGGTGGAGAGATTACATCTCCACACTGGCCTGGGAACGCCTCGGGGTCACCCAGTCAGAGCTGGTTAATGTGGCTCGGGAAAGGGAAGTTTGGGGCCCCCAGCTGGAGCAGCTGCCCCCGCGACCCGACTTCGGATAAGCGGTTGAAGATGGATGGATGGATGGATGGATGGATGGATGGATGGATATAACTGTCAACAACCTATGGAAAACAATCAAGCATTTTCAAGGAACATATTCAAAATTCAAGCACATTTCAAACCTTGAAAACCTATATGTGAAAATCAAGCATTTTCCAAACTTTCAAGGATCTGTAAAAACACTGCATGTTCCAAATTAGCATTTTGGCCAATCACAAAGCTAGTATAATTCTTTGACACAGTTTAATATAGTATAGGACAGTAGGGGGATGAAAAATGGAAACCCAAAAGGAGGATGAATATCCACTGCTCAGTTTAACAAGTTTGGTGCGATCCAATTAACAACGTGGCACTACTGACTGGACAGAGCAAAGTAGGGCTAAACGATTAATCAAAATTGCAATCCGACATAGATTAACAAACCACAAGGGCTGTGATTTAAATAAATAAATAGTCTGAATGTGCTGCTTGCTGCACTTACTGTATGTGTGCAGCCCTGTTCTCTGTACCTGTGAGGCTAAAGATCAGAGAGTGTTATATTAAGAGGACTCTAGATTCACTGGTTGCACATTTGCGAATTCCAAATATGCTTGGACGCGAAGTTACAAGCCAAATCTAAAGTAACCTCATAACACTGGGTTTTTCTGGGCAGAAGATTGGATGGGTGCATTTCTCTGCTTAAAAAGGCCACAGACAACTCAACTAAAATCAAACTAAAAACAAAGCTTTTGCTAAAATAAAAGTATATAGGGTTTAACTGGACTGCAAAGCAATGGGGCATTCAAGTTCAGAAATTATTAAAATATGGGGTTACACTTTATTTTACAGTGTCCTTGCTACAGTGTAATTACACAAGTACAGAGTTATATTAATTAACAACAAGTACTTACTATAGGTTTAAATGTTAGGGTTAAGTTTAGTGTTAGTTGCTTGTAATTATGCATAATTTACTGTTATTATTATGTACTGTATGTATAACAAGGACACTGTAAAGTTTTACGTAAATAGGGTACTATTTAATAATGGTTGTTATTATTGTTATTACTGTTGTTGTTGTTAGAATACATAATTATATTTCTTATTATTGCTTTCCAAAAAATAATGATGAAAAGTGGGCTGAGACCCTATTACAAAGTGGACAAAACACACACACACATACACACACACTGAACAGATACAATGTGAAGGTGATGTGAATGTGTTTCCCCCCTCTATGTTTCACTGTATTTTTTTATTATTTAGACTCAAGTGTGAACACTCTTTCTTGAACCGTATTTCGAACCCACTTTATATTTGGTGTCTTTAACTACTATGTATATACAATACAATGTACTTATTGTGCAACTACATATTGCTCTGCAAATTCTAACAAGATTCATATTTGCTACTAATGATGTTAGGTAGAGGTAGGTTTAGGGGTAAGTTTTAGGGTTAGGGGTAACGGTGTAATTAAATACATGTACTTTAAATGTAAGTACAATGCAACAACACATATGTACATAATAAGTACATTTTATCAAATGCTTAAGTACATAGTAGTTAAAGACTCCTAATATAAAGTGGGTCCAGTATTTCTATTGGCAGTAGAGCAGGTTTACTCATGATATAATTTGGGTGAAAACACAATATTTATCTAAATGTTAGTAATTGTATCACAGTTTAAATTGTAAAAAAAATGTTAACCACCTCTAAAAAAAATGATAGAATTCAGATCAACAAAATTCAGATTCAAATACTTTAGTCCCTGTTCTAGCAATTTCTTGGAACAAAATATAATACCTGAGAATCAGTGTCAGCAGGAGTTTGACCATTCTCAGTGTTGCCCATGGAGGTTTGAGTGGTTGGTTGGATTGGGTGAGAGGCCAAATTCATGCTAGCAACAGGCAGCATGGCCAACAATCCGGATGGACCCCAGTACCACAGAGCTATTCGGACAGACAGATGAGGAAATAATTCAATCCTTGAGTCTATTTACAGAAAAAATTATAATGGAGAATCTTTTTGCAGGCTATACGTATATTTTCATCTAGACCAGCAATAAGTCATGGTAACCAAAAACTCACTAAGAAACAGAAGGAAAGGTACAAGAAATCTGAGTTTTGAAAGCATAGGGAGATACCTGCAAGACAGAAGGAGAATTGGTTAGATATTTTATCTGCTATTACGGAAGAAAATTACTGAAAATGGACAGACAATTGTCATTGACATTTATTCATTTAGCATCCAAATTTATCAAACTGATTAGTCCTAGGTAGATGATGAGAAATGCTGCAAAGTTCCAGAATTGTTCAGAAAAGTACAAAAGTACGAACAAGTAGACAACAGAAAGAGCTAATTTTAGTAGATTAACAATGAATCAAGTGATAACGGAAGAGTTGCGTCTTTGGTTGTCTTTGAAATTAAGCAGTTGGATCATTAATGTTAGTACTGCCATGTGAATTTAACCTAAAAAAAAAAAAAACAGGCCACTGAATTTTAAGTTTATTATAATCAGAAAATATCTTTATTAAAATATACAGATACAAATCTTTATAAATATTTATTCTGTGGATTGTAAAACATTTCTGACATTACTTTCTAAATTTAAAGGTAAAGTGTGGAATTTCTGCATCACCAGAACTCCAAAAATGAATGAAGACTTGTTTGTCGTCATGCCATACTTTACAAATCCACTAAATTGTTTGCAGCAATTGTATTTACTTATTTTGTGTTGCTCTCACAACAAAAGTTGGATAACTGTATCAGTGTTTCAGCCACTGCTTGAAAGACTAGTGAACACATACAGGTATGTGTTGAAATTTATTAAAAGGTGACAGCCAATAAAATTAACAACAGTTAATTGATGTATCAATAATACCCCCATCTCTACACATGTAAAGAAAGAACCTCTTGGAAAACAAACTTACTTGGAAAAGATATTGTCTAGCCACCAGCAGCTTCCTGAGGCTGCCTTCCCTGTAAGCAAACACCCAGGGTAAGGATGAATAAAGGGCTCAGAAAGTAGTGGGTGCACAAACAAGAGATCATGCTCACACAAGAGTGCAACATGCACATAATTTACACCTCGACATTTTCATGAAAAGTATAATTCCTGTAAAAAGCCAGGCCCAGTGAAATTCCAGAGTATAAAAAACACTAATAGAACATACAGTTGGGGTAAAAATCTGAGACCACAAGTGAAACTGCTTCTATTCTGCATTTCTTTAATACAAAATGATTAATTACAAATTATATTTATCAGCATTAATTGATTTGAACTGGAAAATGAACATGTATTTCAGAGTTTCTTAGTATTTGGTATGTCCCATGGTATGTTAACAGTCACTTATCAAATAAGCAGATTTGTGACATTGACCAAAAAAAAAAAAAAACTGTAGAATCCTATTTCTTCTCCATTGTACGGCATAATTTGTTTTACATTTTTTAATTCCTGATTTAAATGAACAAAATTCCAGATTTTTAATGCAATCTGAGACTTGGATGTATCGGAAAACAAGTACTGTACAGAAATCTTTGTACTAAATATAATGGCCAACCCTGAAAAAATAAAAAAATAAACTCTAAAAAAAAGATAATGTGCGATTTATGCAAAGAAATGACGCTCCACCTTAAACAGCAAATAGGGTTACAGCAATGAAGTATGTGACTAATTAAACATGGTCCTCAGTGTCAAACTGATAAAAATATGGCAAAGGTTGCACAAAGTGGATAAGGAAGAGATTACCAAATGGAAGCATCAGAGTCAAGGAAAGTCTAGGCAAAGAAATTGCACTGTACGCAACCTGAAAGTTTACAGGAGCTTTACAGAATAGTTCACCACAAACAGAAATTTTTTTATTTGATAATTTACTAGCCTCACATTAAATCGCTATTCACCGAAAAGCTTACCCTGCAGTGGGCTGTTCATTGGTCTGATTCATAAATATATCAAAGTTGTTTTGCAAACTGAATCAACAGATTCTTGGAAAAGATTCCCCATTCGGACAACTCCAATTCTCTAATGACTGCAAAAGGGGTGCATGGCAAGATTTACTGCATGGCTTCAGAAGACTAGAAATAAAAAAAGGCATGAATGAAGGACCACTTTGTTTTTATGTAATTTCAGAGCGAAGCGTGGCAGGGATATCCTTCAAAAATTAATCTTTTGTGTTCCATATAAGAAAAGTCATATGGGTTTGGAACAACACGGGTGAATAAATGTCAACATTTTCATTTGAGTGAACTATTCCTCACCAGATTCACTTCGAAGGATCAAGATTAAGGGTGAGTAGTGATGATTATATAACCTGTAGAAACTTTGAGCCACCATAAGGTCCTAACAGGCTCATCTTCCTGAGGAGGCTGGGCACTCGTTGCCAAATTGTGCTTCCGTTTGCAGTCGTCAACTGTTAGAATTGCGTACATTTGATTACAATGCCCAAAACAAGGCATATTTACTTAATTGAATCAATTAAGTATCATCAACATTTCTCTTGCTTGCTTTCAGATTTCTTACTGAATTCGTCACAATGCATTCTAGGAATACCTTAACCATGAAGGACACAGGTGATGCTGCCCAAAAGGCAACATATATAAGGAACATTCTTATTATGGCTTAAAACACAGGTGTAGGAACAGAGGTCATATGTATACCCAACAAAGGAGTCATTTATAAGTACAGACAAGCCAACAAGCAAATCAATAATACACAAACATAAAAGTATGACTAAATACAGCTACAGAAAGTCAAGAATCTGGGTGTTGAGATATACTTACACAGAACACCGGTTAACTTAGGTTGATCTCTTTAAAAACTCATAGTGCTGTGGTATCTCTCATTGCCAACAATGGATGGAAAAGAAAACAAACAACCAAAATATAAAATCAAGAGCCCTTCAGACTTTGAGTATTTTAACCCTCAGTCTCCCTTCAGTCCTCCAATCAGAGCACTGCACAAACAGACTCCAACAGACAAACATTTGCATGTAAACAAGGCAGTGCTCATGCTGGAGAGGTGCATTTGTTTATGTGCAGTTCACCATATGTCTAGGGCAGAAACATCTGCAAGGAAATAAATCTTTCAAAAGTTACAGTGACTAGAAAATAATCTATAAACAAAAAAGAAAGTCTACATCCATCAGGTGTAGTGACTAAAGCACCCTGTTGAAAGCAACCAAGTGTGAGTGAGAATGGTTAATCTGATTATTCAGAAAGCCCAAAGGTGTCTGGATGTCTGATGATGGTTTAAACATACTGAGTGACAAGTACAGAACCTGGAATAAAGTCCTCAACACTCTAATGAAATAGTTAAGAGAGAGAGAGAGAGAGAGAGAGAGAGAGAGAGAAAGAAACAGGTGCTCAGATGCAAATCCTAAAGAGCAAAGAGACCAGTGATACCACACAGTGGTATGTCCAGATTTAAAAAAAATTTAACTTTTTAAATGATTATTATTGTAGGGCTGTAATAATTGTTTGTGATGACTGAAAGGCTAGATGCTAATAAATTAGCACCTTTACATTGTCTTCATCACATAATATGCAAGTTTTAATAAGCTCTAGGGTAGGGGTTCTCGAAATTGTTTTGGTCTCTAATCTTGCGATCCTACGCCTTCATCACACCCACAGAAAGGAAAGGTTCAGCCAAAATTCTAAATTGGTAACACTAAAGTAAGGTTTAGTAAGGTTGTTAACATTAGTAAATGTCTTGGGCATCATAAACAAATGGACAATAGAGCTGGGTAATAGGACGATGTAATCGAATATCGACGAAATTAGACAATTATCCCGATGCCAAAAGCGACACTCAATGACAGGCGACGATTGACAGCATCAAGTTAGTACAAATCCATGAAGCTGGAAGTCAACAAATATAATAAATAGTAGCCCAGGGTATGAAATAAGCACCCGCCAAATGCGGGTAGCCTATATTATGCGAATGGCGGGTAATTTTGCTACCCGCCATTCGCATGACATCTACCTGCCACTGTGGCAGACTAACCTAAGATGTGTCATGACAGCGACACATGATAATAAATTCTGTTACACACAAAGACACTCACTTGGAGAAACACACTATTATATTTTTAAGAACAGATGAAAGAAAAGCCATCAATGAGTGTCCCAGAGCCGCTGTTTGTTCAGAGGCGTGCAGCGGGAATGTGTCTCATGGAACACTCGCATGTAAAGTTTTCACTCTTCCGTTTCAGTCATCTGAAAACTGTTCGCAAGAATAGTGTCATGTATGAGAATGCTGCAAATTACCTCAGACCATATCAGAAGGTGCTCGAAATTTAGTTTGCTTTATTTCCATGGAGCAGTTCGAGCTTAAAATGCATTGTTAATGCAACTGCAGGTTCACTTTATGGCCAATACATGTGCATACAACCTAAACAAGTACACCTTGAACCTAAAATAGATTTATTTTTCAATTATTATTATTATCATCATTATTATCGTTTACATTTTTAATTGTCTTTAGATCATAATTTGCATTAGTAATTTCCCACCTGTTGTAGACGGATACTTGAGGTAGTCAAATTGAAGGGTGGTTATATATAAGATTTTTTGACAACTTTGTCATTTGAAGTGCAATTTAAATGTATTAATATATTTGTTGTAAGTTTTTGATTCAATAAATTAATTTAAATTTTAAAAGCAAAATCAATTAAATCAATAAAGCATGAATATTCACAATATCCCCAT
Organism: Xyrauchen texanus; assembly: GCF_025860055.1. Lineage (NCBI taxonomy): Eukaryota > Metazoa > Chordata > Actinopteri > Cypriniformes > Catostomidae > Xyrauchen > Xyrauchen texanus. Next base: position 6,262,326 of record NC_068308.1, on the reverse strand, counting down.
TGGCTAGGGGGTTGACTATGTAATTAGATATCCCAATATTTTGTTTTATAAAAGTATAATGAACATATTTCTTGCATATCGCCCAGGACTAATGAACAATATTTTATTCCATATATATTTTAAAGCATTTACTAATCTTGCTTAAGTTCAGTTTATGAAAATACAATTGCTCATTGTATGTTCATAGTGCATTAACTTATTTTAACAAATATATGTTGAAATTAAAATAGTAACACTACAATAAGGTTCCGTTTGCTAACATTAGTTAACATGAATGATGCAAAATATTTTACAGCATTTGTTCATTTTGGTTGATTTTAATTTCAACATTTAGTAACACATTTTTTTAAATTAAAAGCTGTATTTATTAACATTAGTGGTAACATTTTACAAAAAGGTTCCATTTGCCAACATTAGTTAACATGAACAACAATTTTACAACATTTATAAATCTTGGTTAATCTAAATTTCAACAAAATTCATTTTTTAAATTTAAAGTTGTATATGTTAACATTAGTCAATGCACTATGAACTAACATTAACTAACAATGAAAAATATTTTTATTAACATTAATAAAGATTAAAAAAATGCTGTAAAAAAAGTTTTGTTAGTTCATGATACCTGATGCTGAATGCATTTGATAGTCAACAGTTAGTTAATATTTTATATATATATATATATATATATATATATATATATATATATATATATATATATATATATAGTTAATGAATGGAACCTTATTGTTGTTAAAATATTAGATAATGCACTATGAACTAACGTCAATTAACAATAAGCAACTGTATTAACGGAACTTTATTGTAACGTGTTACAATTAACATTAACCAAGAATAATAAGTGCAGTAAAAGTATTTTGCTTATTGTTAGTTCATGTTAACTAACATAGGTAATTAACGTTTACAAATACAGAACAACCTTATTGTAAAGCACTACCTAAAAATTCTGTCATAATTTACTCACCCTAATGTTGTTTCAAAACCATATGACTTCTTATGCAAAACACAAATGAAGACATTTTAATAGATTTCACTGACATCTTTTCAATACCATGGCAGTGAATAGTGCCTCACTATAAGGGTTCTTTTACACTAGCACTTTTGGTGCACACCTGGGGTCGAAAGATGTCCAAGTTTGGTTCATTTGTATAATGTGAACTGTGTTTTCCGAACACGGGTGCGTAAACATGAACTGCAACCAAGTCCACTTGAAAAGGTGGTCTGGAGTACGGTTCATGTGAACTCCAGTATGGTTCACTGCTGGTATTAACACAATCGTACCAAATTACGGAAGTAGACCGCTTGATGACGTATAATTCACGTCTTTGCAGGCTCGCGATCGCAATTATTATGGTATCTCCTACCTGCTCACATTCTTCATATCTCTTGAAATGCATCAGCAGGCTTGCGGCAGACAAACGCTAATATTCTTCATATAGTTGCACATTCAATGCAAACACAAGTGTTGTTCTGTGTTTGGCAAGTTTTTGGGGTAAATCCCAAAAAAGACAAACTTTTACACTTCACTCAACACAGTTGTCACGATTCGCTGTTGTCTGCCCTGTGTTTCTCCCGTCATCTGTTCCCGGACTACACTTCCCATAATTCCCTGCTCTCATCTTTGCCAGCTGTCCTTCATTGTCCTCATCTGTGTTTCATTTAGTCATTATACTTTGTGTATTTAAAGCCCTGTTGTTTGTATCATTCGTTGTCAGTTGTTGCATGTGTTTGGCCTCCCGTGTTTAACCAATGCCCTTCGTAGATGTTTGCTCCCATTCATGTTTTTGTTTCCCATCGTGGATGTTTTATTTGTTCCTGTGTCTACCAGTTATTTGTATTTGTTTATTTTCATTAAAATCCTTAGCTGCACCTAGATCCAGCTCTCTTCACTTCTTCCCAGCATTACAACAGTGAGATCTTCGAGTTGTTACCTAGTTACAGTGGTAAACAGCTGTCGCTGTACTCAAGTTGATGACATAATCGGACCGTGGTTCGGACCCAACAAATATGATGTGAACAGAGACCACTGGGAGCTGAAGGAAACAAACTCAGTCCAAGAAATCGAATCAAAGTGTGAAACCACCATAAAAGCAGAAGTATCAAAAGTAGTTCCATGTTGCTCATGCGCATAATTTCAAGTCTTCTGGGGGCATGCAATACATTCAGATGAGAAACAACCCAAAATTTAAGGCATTTTTTTGTGCAATTTTTGACAGCTTGTATTTACTTTAGTGCTAAGCATGTTAACAAGCTTCTCTCATAGCGCTCAAGAATATGCAATGAACGTAAAGATTTTCTCAGAAAATGTATATAAATTTCGGATCATGTCCCACTAGGTGGAAAAAGTATGCAAACCCTTGGATTTAATAACCTGAATAACCTTTAGATCACTTTTGGATCCTATTCAAGCATTAAAGTGAGTGTTATATCAAAATCATGTGATATTCATTCAAACTTATTTTGTATTCCACATAAGGAAGAAACTCAAGTGTTTTATGAGGGTGAGTAAATGTCAGAATTAAATGTTTTTTTTTTTTTTTCCACAATTTAGGATGTCATATTTGGCAAATTACACTCAAGTGTAACAGACTATTTCTTCAATTTTATTATTGTTGGCTACCACCTAGCACGTTTTTTTCTCAGCCTATACATAGACGCAGTGTCATGTTAAAAGTAGTTCAGGTTTAAAAAATACTCCATGTAGCTGTTTTGAACATAACATGTACAATGGCCCTATCTCATCTCCTCTATTATATCCTATTTGAATACATATTCGGTCTTAAAGCAAAACAAAGAATGCTGAATCTTGCTGCAAATAAAAAAGTCCAACCCATCAGTTTCAGGACAATTACTTGTGGCGGTACTTGGCTTGATTAAGTTTCAGTTTTGCAACCTTTGTAGCAAACATTTCATTAATATTTTAAAAGTGCAAGTGAAGCTGTTTATATATATATATATATATATATATATATATATATATATATATATATATATATATCACACACACTCACCTAAAGGATTATTAGGAACACCATACTAATACTGTGTTTGACCCCTTTCGCCTTCAGAACTGCCTTAATTCTACATGACATTGATTCAACAAGGTGCTGAAAGCATTCTTTAGAAATGTTGGCCCATATTGATAGGATAGCATCTTGCAGTTGATGGAGATTTGTGGGATGCACATCCAGGGCACGAAGCTCCTGTTCCACCACATCCCAAAGATGCTCTATTGGGTTGAGATCTGGTGACTGTGGGGGCCATTTTAGTACAGTGAACTCATTGTCATGTTCAAGAAACCAATTTGAAATGATTCGAGCTTTGTGACATGGTGCATTATCCTGCTGGAAGTAGCCATCAGAGGATGGGTACATGGTGGCCATAAAGGGATGGACATGGTCAGAAACAATGCTCAGGTAGGCCGTGGCATTTAAACGATGCCCAATTGGCACTAAGGGGCCTAAAGTGTGCCAAGAAAACATCCCCCACACCATTACACCACCACCACCAGCCTGCACAGTGGTAACAAGGCATGATGGATCCATGTTCTCATTCTGTTTACGCCAAATTCTGACTCTACCATCTGAATGTCTCAACAGAAGTCGAGACTCATCAGACCAGGCAACATTTTTCCAGTCTTCAACTGTCCAATTTTGGTGAGCTCTTGCAAATTGTAGCCTCTTTTTCCTATTTGTAGTGGAGATGAGTGGTACCCGGTGGGGTCTTCTGCTGTTGTAGCCCATCCGCCTCAAGGTTGTGCGTGTTGTGGCTTCACAAATGCTTAGCTGCATACCTCGGTTGTAACGAGTGTTTATTTCAGGCAAAGTTGCTCTTCTATCAGCTTGAATCAGTCGGCCCATTCTCCTCTGACCTCTAGCATCAACAAGGCATTTTCGCCCACAGGTCTGCCGCATACTGGATATTTTTCCCTTTCACACCATTCTTTGTAAACCCTAGAAATGGTTGTGCGTGAAAATCCCAGTAACTGAGCAGATTGTGAAATACTCAGACCGGCCCGTCTGGCACCAACAACCATGCCACACTCAAAATTGCTTAAATCACCTTTCTTTCCCATTCTGACATTCAGTTTGGAGTTCAGGAGATTGTCTTGACCAGGACCACACCCCTAAATGCATTGAAGCAACTGCCATGTGATTGGTTGATTAGATAATTGCATTAATGAGAAATTGAAGAGGTGTTCCTAATAATCCTTTAGGTGAGTGTATATGTCAGGTCCATAAATATTGGGACATTGACACAATTCTAATCTTTTTGGTTCTATACACCACCACAATGGATTTGAAATGAAACGAAAAAGATGTGCTTTAACTGCAGACTTTCAGCTTTAATTTGAGGGCATTTACATCCAAATCAGGTGAACAGTGTAGGAATTACAACCGTTTGTATATGTGCCTCCCACTTTTTAAGGGACCAAAAGTAATGGGACAGATTAACAATCATAAATCAAACTTTCACTTTTTAATACTTGGTTGCAAATCCTTTGCAGTCAATTACAGCCTGAATTCTGGAATGCATAGACATCACCAGATGCTGGGTTTCATCCCTGGTGATGCTCTGCCAGGCCTCTACTGCAACTGTCTTCAGTTCCTGCTTGTTCTTGGGGCATTTTCCCTTCAGTTTTGTCTTCAGTATGCTCAATCAGATTCAGGTCAGGTGATTGACTTGGCCATTGCAAAACATTCCACTTCTTTCCCTTAAAAAACTCTTTGGTTGCTTTTGTGGTCATTGTCCATCTGTATTGTGAAGCGCCGTCCAATGAGTTCTGAAGCATTTGGCTGAATATGAGCAGATAATATAGCCCGAAATACTTCAGAATTCATCCTGCTGCTTTTGTCAGCAGTCACATCATCAATAAATACAAGAGAACCAGTTCCATTGGCAGCCATACATGCCCACGCCATGACACTACCACCACCATGCTTCACTGATGAGGTGGTATGCTTTGGATCATGAGCAGTTCCTTTCCTTCTCCATACTCTTCTCATCACTCTGGTACAAGTTGATCTTTGTCTCATCTGTTCATAGGATGTTGTTCCAGAACTGTGAAGGCTTTTTTAGATGTTGTTTGGCCAACTCTAATCTGGCCTTCCTGTTTTTGAGGCTCACCAATGGTTTACATCTTGTGGTGAACCCTCTGTATTCACTCTGGTGAAGTCTTCTCTTGAATGTTGACACACATACACTTACCTTCTGGAGAGTGTTCTTGATCTGGCCAACTGTTGTGAAGGGTGTTTTCTTCACCAGGGAAAGAATTCTTCGGTCATCCACCACAGTTGTTTTCCGTGGTCTTCTGGATCTTTTGGTGTTGCTGAGCTCACCGGTGCATTCTTTCTTTTTAAGAATGTTCCAAACAGTTGATTTGGCCACACCTAAAGTTTTTGCTATCTCTCTGATGGGTTTGTTTTGATTTTTCAGCCTAATGATGGCTTGCTTCACTGTGACGGCTCTTTGGATCTCATATTGAGAGTTGACCGCAACAGATTCCAAATGCAAATAGCACACTTGAAATGAACTCTGGACCTTTTATCTGCTCCTTGTAAATGGGATAATGAGGGAATAACACACTCCTGGCCACGGAACAGCTGAGCAGCCAATTGTCCCATTACTTTTGTCCCTTAAAAAGTGGGAGGCACATATACAAACTGGTGTAATTCCTACACCGTTCACCTGATTTGGATGTAAATACCCTAAAAAAAGCTGAAAGTCTGCAGTTAAAGCACATCTTGTTCGTTTCATTTCAAATCCATTGTGGTGGTGTATAGAGCCAAAAAGATTAGAATTGTGTTGATGTCCCAATATTTATGGATCTGAATGTATGTCGAATCACACACTCTTCAGAACTCATAACCAGGTCTGTTGCATTGCAAGTGCAATGCTCTTATCAGTTGAGATACCATGCAATTTGATCTCTTGAAGCTTGTAAACTTGGTTAAGTAATGAAAACTTTTAAATATATCGCCATACAAGTCAGGCACTTTAAAGGGATAGTTCCCCCAAAAATGACCACCCTCTCATCATTTACACACCCACATGCCATGCCAGTTCTATACAAGATTTTTAGAAGAATATCTCTACTCTGTTGGTCCTTTCAATGCAAGGGAATGGTGACCAGAAATTGGTTCTTTCAATGCAGAAATTGGAAGGTACATAAAGCAGATAAAAGCAGCATAAAATAGTCCATAAGACTCCAGTGGTTAAATCCATATCTTCAAAAGAGAAGTGATAAGTGTTTGTGAGAAACAGAAAAGTGAAAAATCTCCACTTTCACTTTCAGATGTGAAAGTGAAACTAAACAGGTACCACATGTGACTTTCAGACGTGAAAGTGGAGATTTATAGTAAAAAAAGGACTACTATTGATCCATTTTTCACCCACACTTGTATCGCATTTGAAGATGGATTTAACCACTAGAGTCTTATGGATTACGTTTATGCTGCTTTCATATGTTTTTAGTCGCCTTCGGCTTGCTCACTGGGGTTATAAATACAATTAAAATTGAATTACTTTTTAAACAATTCACAATCGTATTTTATTAAACTACACAATGATGACTCATAGACATTACAGTTTTATCTTCTGTAAAGATGCTTTGAAACTATGTGTGTTGTGAAAGGTTCTATACAAATAAAAATGACTTGACTTTTGGACCTTCAGATTTCTGGCTATCATTCACATGCATTGAAAGAACCAACAGAGCTGAGATATTCTCCTAAAAATCTTAATTTGTGTTCAGCAGAAGAAAGTCATTCACGTCTGGGATAGCATGACAGTAAATGATGAGAACATTTTCATTTTTGGGTAAACTATCCCTTTAAGGGTTTAGAATTTCATAAAATAGCATTATGTGAGGAAAGGGTAGTGTAGGAAATTATAATTTGCCAATTTATTCAAGATTTGTATGGAAGAGAATGAAAGTAAATACAGTAGCACATTTAGTGGTTTTTATTTTCACCAGGAACCTTTGGTGATATAAATAACGAGCCACAAAAATAGTAAAATGTAGTTAGTCTAGTTACCAGTACTCTATGATAACAGGGGCCTGTACCATGAAGTTAGTTGAACAAACTCAGGGGTTATAGGATTGCATTGGATTTGACAAAACCAAACCAATCAGGCTTAACTGGTACCATGCAATGCTCATGAACTTTCTTTGTCAACTCAGGCTTTGATCCAGAGTTTAAGATTAGTTCAGGTGCGTATGCACACGATTGAGTTTGCTGTGAACAGCCAATCGTGTATGAGGGATTAACCTCTCGGCTGAAGGTCATCATGAAAAAATAAGGACAAGAGATTGTTATTAAAAATAAGAAAAATTAAAATGCATAATTTACACAGCACAAGGGATCACTGTACAATTATTACGAAAATTAAAAGACATTTACACAGCAAGAAGAAACACCGCGGCTGCTAGAGCTCAAGAAGACTGCTGGAATCAAATTCAGAATGTGATGAAAATATAAAACAGCTGATATATCACTGCGTAATTCACTTGTTAATTTTAATAACAGCATTTGTTAAACCAAAGCTGCCAAAACGACTCATTCTCTACTTCTGCCACATTGTGATGTCACACTGTGGTAGACATTGGCTTCTGACTGCCTCCACAACAACACATCAATGCCTACCTTACCTTTAATCACTTCCGTGGCCTCCCCAGTAATGGTGAGCAGTAAGATGGTAAGTAGAGAGAGCAGGTCAGTCAAGAGCAGAGAGCCAATCAAAATAGCGTTTACTGACAGAGAATGAGGGTGAAAAATCACCATGTTTTGGAAATATACTGTATGATCATTTATTGTGCAAAAAATCTTCACTGATATTATAAGTGAACTTAAAGGAACATATTAAAATAATTAAAAAAGGACATGACATGACCCCTTAAAAAAATATAAAAGCTTTTATATTAATTTCATTTGAAAGCTACTTCAATACTTAATACTATTAAAAATAATATAGGATATTATTGAAAAAAGAGAAGAAAAATGAAAAGACAATGCAATTAAAAATAAATGTAACTGTTATTTTATATACAAATTGGCTGGCATTAATGTTGAAAGCTCTCACTAAATATCTATAGGCCTATACATTTATTTATAAAGAAATATCATTTCATATAACTTTTAATGTATTGGCCTAAATTAAAAAAGCTAAATGCTATCTGAAATGTATATCTCCAAAATAAAATTGATCATACAAGCCTATAACAATAATTAAATAAATGATTTATACAATACATTTTTTTCTGAACTTTGTGGTCATTAAATTAGCCTGTCTTGTCGCCGGTGTTCTTTTCAGGAAAAACAGGAAAAGCCCAATTATCTCAGACAACTATCCAGATCAAAACAGAGTGTGCGCTTAAAGAACCAACTGAACTAGAGGGGAATTACATGATTAGTAGATCTGGTATACATCTTATCATCTAAGATGCATTGAGTGACAGATGAAAAACGGACCGCAGGTGTGTCTGTTATAAATTCCTATTGTAGTCAATCAAGTAAATAGTGTGTAGGAAATGTGAAAATACAGCAAATGTCTGTCAGAATCAGCGATCAGGGAGTGCCACCTCCCTTGTATCTAGACCACTGCAGCTCGCTGCTGCGCCATTCTCGCTCGCTTCCCCGTGAAGTTTGTGGAAGCTGACAAATAAAAATAGGATTTTATTTGCTGACAGCATTGTCTGACACTGCTCTGTGGTTACAAATGAGTTTACAGAACAACAAAAACTGTAAGAACACAGGGAAAGGATGAGGATGATGATGAGTTGTCCCCCCATTTTCTAAAAGATTATTATGAAGAGGAGGATGAACATCTTTGGATCGTCTCTTGCACTGCGAGTATTCAGCAAATGTGTGGAGGCTGATCTGACCCCATAAGGACATTTGGGCATCAGTGTGTCAGCTTATCTGGACAAACTGCTTCTTTGACAGGACATTTGGTCATCAGTGTGTCAGCTTATCTGGACAAACTGCTTCTTTGAGCACAATTACAACAGCAAGCGAATGAGGAAACAGGGACACTAGTTTTACACCTGATGAACTTGGGTTTCAGAATAAACCAAGTGAAGAGCTGTCTGGCTCCCACCCAAGAAATAACCTATCTGTGTCTCAGTCTGAACTCAGTTCTTTCACAGGAATGCATTAAATCATTTCACATTTGTATCTCCCTTTTTCAGAGAGGGAGATCCATGCCCTCCATGTAGACAGGTACAGTGAAGAGATATGTCGAGAATGGGGCAGCAGTGAGCTACAGCATTCTATAAACAAAGGGAGGTGGGACTTTCTGATCGCTACGATTGTCGGTCATTCTGAAAGACATTGTCAATTGGTTCTTCCTCAATCGGTCACTCTTGAGGCATTATTGTAAAAATATCTCTTACACATTAGTCATGGGTGAAATAAATGTAGTTTTGTAGGATGGTATGGTACAGAGGGGAAAAGAGATCCATGAAGTTCGCTATCCCAAGAATTTGGTCGGAACCCACTGACCACTCAAGCAACTGCTACTTCTGCATGGCGGACCCTTCCAAACATCAGACTGGCAAGAATGCACCTGCTATTACATATCCGGACCGTCCTTCATCCATTGTCCCGGTGCCACACTGCCATGAGCTCCCCATACCCACTCTTCCGGAGAGAGAGCAGCTGTCTTTAGAACAGAGCAGCAAGTCAGAGGGTGAGGAAGACGTTGTAGATGCGGATGACAATTTCAGAGGTGGAGGTGAGGAGAGACACCCATACTATCCCAACCAAAAAGACCTCAACGACTTGATTAGAGAAGTCCAATGCCAAGCTTTTGACATCTAGGCTCAAGCAAGGAACTTGTTGGATGAAGTGTGCAGATCAGAGAAAGCATCACCAACCTTTTTCCAGCTTCTTCACCCATCAAGACGGGCTCTGCTTCTGCCATAATGTGACAAGTCTATTTGATGCAATCAGAATCACCTGTAACCAGAATGAGTGGTGCCTCTTCATTGAAACCTCATCCAGGAGCCTCAAAGCAGTGCTGCTCCATAATGGTAACAAATACACGTCTCGTTCCCTGGCTCACTCTTTTTACATTATAATCATCAATCTCGAAAAACGACTCCCATCTAAATCTTCTGTAGTCATTTTTCTATTACTTTACATGTTAATTTGAATTCATATGTTGTTTTTTCTGACTTTGTGAATTAAAAAGACACAAATTTGCCCATTTTCTCATTGGAAATAGGTACATTTCAATATATCACTGTTCTGGTCACAAAAGCAAAGTTTATGGGGAAAAAAAAGCCATTTTCTATATTTTTGAGTCATAAGGAATAACACTTACTACCCAGGAACAAAAAATTGTGTTACAGTTTAATAATTTCCCAGGTGTGTGTATGGAATCTTTGTCAAAGGAGAACCCTATCTTTTCACAGGAAAGGGACCCTGTTACATCTGATTATTTTAAGAACGGTGGTGACGACGGACATGTCACTCATGGGCTGGGGCGCGGTCTTCGAGGGATGAACAGTGCGAGGTGTGTGGTCTCCGTTCCACATGGAGAAACGTATGAAATACCTCGAGCTATTAGACACTTTGTACAGTTCCTCCAAGGCTGCAATTTGTTAGTCAGAACAGACAACACTACGATGGTAGTTTACATAAACCGGCAAGGGGGTGTTCGTTCACAACAACTACAGTGGTGCAGAGGCCAACTTTGTGGAGCAGCAGTCTCTACAGTGACCAATGTCCAGGGAATATGGGCATTCACTGAATGCAGAGACCTCCTTTCTCAAGTGTGTGGGGAAATATTTCACCCCTCCCCACACATGAAGGCCCTCTAGGCCTGGCCCGTGAGCGGTTGATTCGAAATGTCAACGAGTTTCCCCTTAAAGTGATTGAGATGATTCAGAGCACTAAGGCGGTCTTTTTGCGCTCTTTGTATGATCACAGATGGGGAGTGTTTGAATGGTGGTGCATGCATAGACAAGTCATTCCATTTTTGTGTTCAGTGACTGACGTTCTGTTTTCTACAAGATTTGTTAGATATGGGTAGAGCCTTATCAACTGTAAAGGTTTACCTGGCAGCTATTTTGGCATGTCATGTGGGGCTAGAGTCGGGAACGATGTGTGAACCACTGATATGTCAGTTTATGAGAGATGCGCAACGGTTACACTCTGTTTCAGTGGTTTAAGACGAGCTTTCACAAGAGCACAAAGGAAAAATAATCAGATCTTTATTTCGTGGGCTGACACTCATAAGTGTAAACGTATTTCCCACCAGCATCTCTCTCACTGAGGTTGTTGCAGCGATTGTATTGGAGTTACAAAAGTGGGAATTTGCAACACCCGTCAGAACTACGAGCCCACTCAACTAGGGGTATGGCCACCTCCTTGGCTTTATTTTGAGGGATTTCAGTTCAAGATGTATGCACTGCAGTGAGCGGTGCATCTCAAGTTTCAAGTTTTATTTGTCACATACATACCATACACAGTACGACATGCAGTGAAATTCTTGAAACGACTTTTCTCCCCACAGTTTACGATAAAGATATATGTACAAAGTATGCATATGAATATGAAATAGTACATTGTGACAGATGTAGAGTAGCAGCAACAGTTTGACTGGCATATATATATATATATATATATATATATATATATATATATATATATATATATATATATATATTGTGCAGGGTAAAATGCAGTAATGTTCAGTATGTAGAAATGAATATTGCTTTAAGTGTGTGGTGTTGAATAATGAACCTAATCCTGGTGTTGTCCTTGGTTCAGGGCAAGGATGGCCTGGGGAAAGAAGCTCCTCCTCATTCTCTCAGTTTTGGCCATCAGGGAGCGGAAGCATTTCCCTGACCACAACAAAGAGAAGAGTCCATTATTAGGTCTTTTGTGATTTTCTGGCTTTGGTCCAGCATTGTTTGCTGTAGATGGACTGCAGGTCAGGGAGTTTGATGTGGGTGATGCGTTCAGCTGATCGCACCACTCTTTGTAGAGCCAGTCCATCCTGTTTTGTGCAGCTTCCAAACTAGGTTGTGATGTTTCCTGTCAGGATGCTCTCACTGGTGCAGGTGTAAAAGTGTTTTAGCACCATAGAGGGAAGTTTAAATTCCTTTAAGCACCTGAGGTGGTAAAGACGCTGACAGGTCTTCTTCACTATGGTGTTATATTGAAACAGTACCATGACAGATCATGTGCGATGTTTATACCAAGGTAACTGAAACTGTCCACTCTCTCCACTGTGGCCCCGTTGATAATAATGGGGTGGTAGTTCCTCACCTTCTTTGTGCTGAAGTCCACCATCACCTCCTTTGTCTTGCTGGCATTCAAAAGTAGGTTGTTCTCCTGGCACCAGTCATCCAGGCCTTTAATCTCCTGTAGTTAGGCCCTCTTGTCGTTATCAGAGATCAGACCCACCACAACAGTGTCAGCAAACTTGACAATGGTGGTGGAGTTGGAAGTGGACGCACTGTCATAAGTGTACAATGAATACAGCAGGGAATTAGAACACACCCCTGGGGGGCTCCAGTGCTGAGGGGGTGGGGGTGTGAGACATGTCTGCCCACCCTTACTGCTTGAGGTCTGTCAGTCAGGAAGTTGGAGATCCACTGACCAAGAGGTGGGCTAAATCCTAGGTCCTCCAACTTGGTGGTGAGTCTTGAGGGAATTATAGTATTCAAAGTTGAACTGTAATCAACAAACCGCATTTTAACAATTTCCCTTCTTCTTGTCCAGATGTTCTAGGATTGTGTGGAGGAGGTGTGTGATGGCATCATCCGTTGAGTGATTTGGATGGTAAGCGAACTTTAAAGGATCCAGTGTGTCAGGTTGTAAGGAGGTGATGAAATCTCTGACCAGTCTTTCAAAGCACTTCATCACAATTGAGGTCAGTGCTACAGGACGATAGTCATCAAGGCAGGAAGGTTGGGGTTTCTTCGGAACAGGAAAAATAATGGGCAATTTAAAGCAGGTTGGAATTACTGACTGTTCCAGGGAGAGGTTTTATATCTCTGCGAATACCGGAGCTAGCTGGTCAATGCAGGCTCTGAGGACCCGACCTGAGATTCCATCTGGTCCTGCTGCCTTCCTGCTGTTCACTCTCCGGGAAAGCCTTTCTCACGTCGCACTCTGTGATGGTGAAAGCATTTCCAGCATTAATGCTCTCCAAAAACAAGCAGCCGTTAACACTATTGGCACCGTCAGCACCATTAGTGCAGTAAACTGCAGCCTCGAAGCAAGTGTAAAAAGTGTTCAGCTTGTCTGCAAGAGAAGCATCGGCGTTCATGGTTTTGGGGGATGGTGTTTTATAGTCCTTTATCATTCTCAGTCCCTGCCACATGCTTCTGGAGCCACCCTGTTGAAACGGTGACTCCAATTTCTTCCTGTAGCGCCGTTTTGCCTCCATTACTGCTCTTGTGTGTGTTGAAATACACAATTTTGTAGTTGTTCGTGTCCCCAGAGGTGAGCCCTGCTTTATAGGCAGCGGTGCGGTATGACAGAGCATCGCGGATGGCTTTATCCACCCACGGCTTCTGGTTGGGAAACATCCTCATGGTAGTTTTGCAGACTGTATCATCTACCAGTTTCCGATCAGTCCCACGACTGCTTCCATAAACACGTTGATGTCATCAAAGCTGCTCCATAACATGTCCCAATCTACAGAGTGCAGAGTGGCCACTGATTTGTCCGTCCAGCGCTCGATCTCCCTCAGAACCAGAGCTTCTTGTTTCAGCCTTTGTTTGTATTTAGGCATAAGGAAGATGGCAACATGGTCCAATTTCCCAAACGGTGGAAGAGATTGTGCTTTGTAGCCTCCTTTAAATGGGGTGTAACAATGATCAACAGTCATGTTACTCTATAGGGCAGGTAATGTGTTGGAGGAAGTTTGGCGCTACGTGTTTTAGGTTGACACTGTTAATGTTCCCTACCACAATGAGCGCAGCATCCCGGTGATGAGTTTGATGCACAAAGATAGTCTCATGTAGTTCACATAAGGCAGTGTTCGTGTCCACCTGAGGTGGAATATAAACGACACTTACAATGATCGAGGTGAATTCTCTAGGAAGGTAGAAAGGACTACATTTGATGGTCAGAAGCTCCAGGTTGGGTGTGCAGGAACTGTCACGGTATTTAATCCTATGTCTCTTCCTTGTCTCGTGCCTTGTTCTTAGTGTGTGTTGTGTGGGTGCGTGAATGTGTGGGCGTGTTGTTTGTACCATTATTAGCGCTCTGCCGCAATCACTCCTCTCACCAGCTGTTACTCATTCCCATTCCCTTTAAATTCTCACCACTCTCTCATCTCCTTGTCAGATCGTTGTTTGTGATGTCCGGTGTTGTTCAGCTCTTCAGAGTTCCAGTCCAGTTCTCTCGTTGTCCCTGTTTCAGTGTCCTGTTTGCTGTTACCCGGATTCGCCGTGTCTGCTCAACACTTCTCTTCACTCTTCTCACCACGATCATCTGACCATTGGAGACTCTGCGCCACTAGACCATCACCCCGACTTTTCCCCTATCTTCTCAATTTGACTGTCAATAAACTAATTGTCAACTTGCAACTTGCTTCCTAGCTTCATTACGTCACAGAACGATCTGACCACAAGATGGAAGCAGCGAGTAACAATTCAGACAGCCTAGAAGAATTCGTGATGAACAGCAGACTTCAGTATGGAGAACCAGGAGAAGAATCTCAATGACACGGCTCGCGCTGTCCAGGCTCTAGTGGCGCAGGTGTCCGGACTCACCCAGCAAATTCAACTTCTGCGAGCTCCCACTGCGCCACCCGCACCGCTGATTCCTCAACCACCACCAGCGCCCTCCCAGTCGGAGCCCCGCCTACCGGTTCCAGAGCTATATTCAGGTGAACCCAATTTTTGCCGAAGCTTTTCTAACACGATGCTCAATGCATTTTTCTTTACAACCCAGAACATTCTGTGATGAAAGAACCAAGGTCGCTTTTGTCCTGACGCTACTTTCTGGGAGAGCGGCCCTTTGGGGAACGGCGTGTGGGAGAATCAAGATGAATGCTGCACCTCTTTTCAAGCACTCTCCGCGGAGATGAAGCGAAGCTTTCGACCGTGCTGTCTCCGGTAGAGAGGCAGCCAGAGTGCTGGCTCGACTTGCGCCAGGGGAGAGATCTGTATCAGACTTTTCTATCGAAGTTCGGACGCTAGCGGCGGAGAGCCAATGGAACGAGGAGGCGAGTGGGACATGTTCCTGCATGGGCTGGCTGATCGCGTCCAAAAGGAGATATACGCCATGGATCTCCCCACCAAGCTAAACGATTTGATCGCCTTGGCGCTTAGAGTGGACGTAAGGTTATCCAGAATGGAACAGCGTAGTACAAACCAACCGCCCCTTGAGAGGATTAGGCGGTCAATGTTCTGGAGGCGGGACGCTGCTCAGCCCCATCTGTGATCCCGAGCCCATGCAGGTGGGTCGAGCCCGGCTTTCCGGAGGAGAAGGAAAGGCGGAGATCCCAGGGACTGTGTTTGTACTGTGGTGGTGCTGGACATTTTGCCTACAACTGTCCTTTAAAAGGATCCGCCCGATAGCAAGTATGAGGCTACTATCGGGTGGGATCTCCGCCGAGAAGACCTCATCCACATCTACCCTCCTTCCGGTAAGTCTTCAATGGTCTAATCACCGCCACGACTGTCGAAAGCACTTCTGGATTCTGGGGTCGAAGGAAATTTCATGGACTACACTTTTGCACTCAACCACCAAGTCCCCTCAAGTCTCTCACTCACCGGATCGCTGTTCACGCCCTCAATGGCCAGAAACTTCCCACCATTTCCCTAGCCACTGAAGACATCACTCTGGCCACGCCAGGCAATCACACCGAGACCATCTCCTTCTACATACTGGACACTCCTCTTGCCCCCATCGCCCTTGGTCATCCCTGGCTCACCCATCACAACCCTAAAGTGGACTGGCAGTCTAAGTCTGTGTCAGCGTGGAGCACTCAATGTCATAAGTCTTGTCTTGTTTCTGCCTGTTCGCCTGTTTTTGTCCCTGTTTTTCAGGAAGAGGCGGTGGATTTATCTAACGTGCCCGCGGAGTACCTGGACCTGAAGGAGGTGTTCAGTAAGTCTCGGGCGGCTTCTCTCCTCCACATCGCCCCTATGACTGTGCCATAGAGTTATTGCCAGGTACATCTCCGCCTAAGGGCAAGTTATATTCACTCGATTCCAGAGAGGGAGGCTATGGAGAAATATATTTCTGATTCTCTAGCTAATGGATTCATCCGCCCTTCCTCTTCAGCCGGGGCGGGATTCTTTTTGTGGGGAAGAAGGATGGATCTCTGCGACCTTGCATTGATTACCGGGTTGAACAACATCACGGTAAAGAATACTTATCCTCTACCGCTGATGTCTTCAGCTTTTGAGAGGTTGCAGGGAGCATCTATCTTCACGTAAATTGGATTTACGTAATGCTTATCATTTGGTCCGCGATCAGGGAGGGGGATGAATGGAAAACCGCTTTTAACACCCCCAGGGGCACTTTGAATACTTGGTCATGCCGCTCGGCTTGTCCAACTCCCCAGCGGTCTTCCAGGCACTCGCCAATGACGTGCTGCGAGACATGGTTGATCAGTTCATATATGTTTACCTGGATGACATATTGATTTTTTCTTCTTCTCTCCAGGAACATGTGCAGCACGTCCGGCTAGTGCTTCAGAGATTGCTAGAGAATGGGCTTTTGTCAAGGCGGAGAAATGCGCTTTTCATGCACAGTCTGTTCCTTTCTTAGGGTACATCGTGGTCGGTTGAGGGAATGCGCATGGATCCTGAGAAGATCAAGGCTGTGGTAGATTGGCCAAGTCCAGAGTCTCGTAAGGCCCTACTGAGATTCCTGGGGTTCGCCAATTTCTACCGGGCGCTTCATTCGCAATTTCAGTCAACTAGCCACACCTCTGACCGCCCTGACCTCCCCAGAACAACGCTCAGGTGGTCAGACGCAGCTGAGGCTGCGCTTGCCAAACTGAAAGGTTGCTTTGTTTCAGCCCCCATCCTGATAACCCCTGATCCATCACGCCAGTTCGTGGTGGAGGTCGATGCATCAGAGGTGGGGGTAGGCGCAGTGCTATCCCAGCTGCTCTCCTTCAGACGACAAGATACACCCTTGCGCTGCTTTTTTCTCATCGCTTGTCCTCGGCCGAACGTAATTATGACATTGGTAACAGAGAGTTGTTGGCAGTCAAGTTAGCTTTGGAGGAATGGCGCCACTGGTTGGAGGGTTCGGGGTACCTTTTATCGCCTGGACCGATCACAAGAATTTGGAATATATTCGCGACAGCTAAAAGATTAAACTCCAGGCAGGCTCGGTGGGCTCTTTTTTTCGGTCGCTTTGATTTTACTCTCTCGCATCGCCCGGGTTCCAAGAACATCAAACCCGATTCTTTATCACGTATTTTTGATCACTCCGAACGCCCGCCTACTCCCCGAAAGTGCATTTTACCAGAGACTCTATTCATCTCTACACTCACATGGGAGATCGAATCGAAGGTCAAGACGGCCTTAGAAGGGTAACGCTCGCTCGGTGCCCACCGAACCGCTTGTTTGTGCCGGAGGGGTTACGGTCCAGCGCTATTCAGTGGGGACATTGTTCTAATGTGGCTTGTCATCCAGGAGTTAATCGAACTAAGTTTTTAGTCAAGCAACCATTCTGGTGGCCTTTGATGGTTCGTGGACGCTCACAGTTTTGTTTTGGCTTGCTCAGTCTGCGCTCACTGGTAAGAGTTCCAATCGACCCCCAGACGGGTTACTTCAACCGCTGCCGGTGCCATCGAGACCCTGGTCCCATATCGCTCTAGATTTTATCACCGCCTCCCACCCTCACAGGGACACACGGTAGTTTTAACCGTGGTGGACCGGTTCTCAAGGCGGCCCACTTCATTCCCTTGCCCAAATTACCCTCTGCCAAGGAGACAGCGGTGATTGTCATTGACCACGCCTTTCGGCTACATGGCCTCCCGACAGATGTGGTCTCTGACAGAGGACCCCAATTTGTGTCCAAATTTTGGCGAGAATTTTGTAAATTACTGGGAGCTTACTGTTAGTCTGTCCTCAGGGTTTCATCCCCAGAGCAATGGTCAATCTGAGCGAGCCAACCAGGATCTGGAGAGAACGCTACGATGTTTGGTATCCAAGAATCCTTCCTCATGGAGTCAGCAACTGTCTTTTGTTGAGTACGCCCACAACACGCTACCAGTATCATCCACGGGCCTATCTCCGCTTGAGTGTAGTGTAGGTTACCAGCCACCTATTTTTCCTAGTCTGGAATCCGAGTCGCGGTCCCTCCGCCACGCCTTCGTCCAGAGGTGTCACCGCGACTTGGACTAGGGCCCGGAGACTCTACTCCAAGTGGGGTCACGCACCAAGGCCAAAGCTGATCGCCACCGGTCTAGGCCTCCCGTGATACGCCGTTGGTCAAAAGTGTGGCTTTCTACTAAGAACATTCCTCTACGCTCCGTGATCTAATAAACTTGCACCTAAATTTATTGGCCCGCTCGCTGTCACCAAGATCGTTAGTCCGGTGGCAGTCCGCCTCAACCTTCCTCCAGCTGCATAGGAGAATTCACCCCGTATTTCATGTATCCAAAATAAAACCCGCCTTTTATTCCCGCGATTAACTCGCCGGTTCCGTTCCCCCGCCGACTCGTAGACGGGAACCTACTTATTCGGTCAACCGTGATTCTGGACTCAAGACGGAGGGGACGCGGATTTCAGTACCTGGTGGACTGGGAAGGTTACGGTCCGGAGGAGAGAGGTTGGGTACCGCCAGAGACATTCTGGATCACTCCCTTATCGATGACTACAATCGGCAGGTAGGGAGCCTGGGAACGCCAGGAGGCGCTCCTAGGGGAGGGGTACTGTCACGGTATTTAATCCTATGTCTCTTCCTTGTCTCGTGCCTTGTTCTTAGTGTGTGTTGTGTGGGTGCGTGAATGTGTGGGCGTGTTGTTTGTACCATTATTAGCGCTCTGCCGCAATCACTCCTCTCACCAGCTGTTACTCATTCCCATTCCCTTTAAATTCTCACCACTCTCTCATCTCCTTGTCAGATCGTTGTTTGTGATGTCCGTGTTGTTCGCTCTTCAGAGTTCCAGTCCAGTTCTCTCGTTGTCCCTGTTTCGTGTCCTGTTTGCTGTTACCCGGATTCGCCGTGTCTGCTCAACACTTCTCTTCACTCTTCTCACCACGATCATCTGACCATTGGAGACTCTGCGCCACTAGACCATCACCCCGGACTTTTCCCCTATCTTCTCAATTTGACTGTCAATAAACTAATTGTCAACTTGCAACTTGCTTCCTAGCTTCATTACGTCACAGGAACGTGAGAGGAAACATGCTCACGCATCAGCTGTTGTTAACCATCAGACATACACCACCTCCCCTTGACTTTCCTGACTCAATTGTTCTGTCCATGCAAAAAAAACAAAAAGAATTAGCCTGGCATCGCTGGGTTCAGCCATGTCTCGGTGAAGCAGAGAAGGTTGCAGTCTCTAAAGTCCATTTGGAACTTCACCCTGGCCTGTAGTAGTTTCTGCCAATTTTGTGAAAAATCACTCAACATCTTTGGGGTTTTGATTCCAGAAGAATAGACTTTATTATCATACAATAAAGCCGAGTTGCCTGCAGTAAAACCACAACAACAACTGAAGCATCTCTGGGTTTGGTTTCACTTAAATACATCTCCTCAAACAAGGTGGGGCTTACACTTTTTTAAACATGCATTATCTATCATCCTCTTCTTTGACTCTGGTCTGACCATTTTAAGAAGTGACCAGGAAACACCTGCCTCACCATATATTTTCTCAGCAGTCATGAGAGCACATATATGAGGCTATTCCTTTTCCTGCACATACCTTCAAATAGTCACACATATGTTGAGCACACATTCCATCACGTCCACATGCCTTCACACACACACACAGTAAACTGCTTTGATTAATGTATAATTAACACCTGATTAATGTATAATTAACTTGATAAAAATATACTACAGGCCCTGAGGTCGTCCAGCTTTTTCTCCAGTTACTGAAAGTTGGCTAGCAGAATAATAGGCAGGGGAGCGTGGTGGGCGCGAGTCCTCAACCTGTTCCTCACGCCGGTTCGTTTCGCTCGGGCCGGCGCTTTGGGACGTGACCTTCGTTTTTCCTTAGAATATCACTTGGCCCGCATGGGTCCAGTGATTAAATTGGTGAGTAAGTTGTAGACCAATAGAAATAAGAGTATTTCTGTCGTAATTGATAATATCCATGGTGAGAAGAAAGAAAGCTTGGTGCAAGAGAAAAAAAAAAGAAAACTGTGGTGTGATGGTAGCGGACCTCACCGGTGCCATCTTGTACTCGATCTAGTCTCCAAATTCAATTTTTGGTGTAGGGGCATGCATTATGTGCTGCAAGCATTTACACACAGTGGACTGACTAAGGGAATAAGATCTTATTCAAATAAAAGGGAATAATTTTATGTGAAAAATGTTAGCTAAAGCTACAAACGTTAGAAAGAGAATGTTAGGTTCTCTGATAACAGAAGTGAGGTATCTCGCCACACTGCCCTCCATGCAGACTGGCACAGTGAAGAGATATGCTGAGAAATGCGCAACAGCTGTCTATATACAAGGTAGACGGGCCTCCCTGATCGCTACAGCGATTGTCTGTCATTCTGAAAGACATTATCAATTGGTTCTTCCACAATCGGTCATGCCTGAGGCGTTCCCTTAGTGAGACACCCCACTTCTTTTATCAGAGAACCAGGGCTATGAAAGTAACCTAACAATATATAGTGTATTATTAAAATCTCTCACCATGCTTTGCTCTGTAACTGTCCCTGCCATATAACGTAGTGTTAGGGTTAGCAGAGGCGGCTGTGCCGGATGATGTGGCTGAAGATGCCAGACCTCCAGCAACATCAGCAGTAGCATGCAGGGCAGAGGAAGACGCACGAGAGAGTTGGTAGTCTCTGGTGCTTTCGTTTCCGAGGTAGCCGCTCTCAGCTTCGAAGACATGCATTAAGGTCTCTCCTATATTCTGCTGTGCTCGCAGTGGTAGGGCTGAAAACCAAAATATAAAATAACATTTAATCCAAAAAACAAAATTGATACAGAAACAAAAATGTCAAGAATACAGACAAAATACAATGAAACACAATAGTGACCAGACAATTTTTCAGCAGCCTTAAGACCTTTGCACACCAGAGGTGATAATGCAAAACAAATCACAGACGAATGGTCCTCACATTACGGGAGGCAAATTATTGCTTGAGCACATTCATGCCTTTACAAAGGTGTCATAAAATTGACAAGCAATGAAAGACAAGCAATTTTATGCCAGTACAGTAGGTGAAGCAAAGTACCTTTCAGCTGGGCAGCCCTCCGCCAATCACAGATGAGAACTACTACTTGGAAAAGTTCACAAAACAACCATGAAATCACAATATTGTGAAAGGTGTGAATGTGTTAATGGTGATTATTTGCCTCACTTTTA
This sequence comes from Xyrauchen texanus, assembly GCF_025860055.1. Taxonomy (NCBI): domain Eukaryota; kingdom Metazoa; phylum Chordata; class Actinopteri; order Cypriniformes; family Catostomidae; genus Xyrauchen; species Xyrauchen texanus. Next base: position 6,240,825 of record NC_068308.1, on the reverse strand, counting down.
ATGTGAAAGGGTCATTCGTCGGTAATTCGTTCCGCATCATCTCGCCTCTGGTGTGCAAAGGTCTTAAGGCTGCTGAAAAATTGTCTGGTCACTATTGAGTTTCATTGTATTTTGTCTGTATTCTTGACATTTTTGTTTCTGTAGCAATTTTTTTTTTTTTTGGATTAAATTTTATTTGAGTATTTTCCCCTTTCATTTTCTCAGAGATTTAAAAAGTAATAAATAAATCCATCCATCCATCCATCTTCAACCGCTTATCCGAAGTCGGGTCGCGGGGGCAGCTGCTCCAGCAGGAGGCCCCAAACTTCCCTACCCTGAGCCACATTAACCAGCTCTGCCTGGGGGACCCCGAGGCGTTCCCGGGCCAGTGTGGAGATGTAATCTCTCCACCTAATCCTGGGTCTTCCCCGAGGCCTCCTCCCAGCTGGACGTGCCTGAAACACCTCCCTAGGGAGGCGGCGAGGGGGCATCCTTACCAGATGCCCAAACCACCTCAACTGACTCCTTTCGATGCAAAGGAGCAGCGGCTCTACTCAGAGCTCCTCATGGATGACTGAGCTCCTCACCCTATCTCTAAGGGAGAAGCCCGCCACTCTTCTGAGGAAGCCCATTTCGGCCGCTTGTACTCGTGACCTAGTTCTTTCGGTCATGAGTAATAAATAAATAATAAATATATTATAATTATTAATAATAATTAATATCCATCCATCCATCCATCGTCAACCGCTTATCCTGTGTACAGGGTCGCGGATAATTAATATGATTATATTTATTATTATTATGGTGTCAACCAACCAAGACCCGTCAACCAACACTGTACTTTAAAGGAATATTCTGGGTTCAATACAAGTTAAGCTCAATCGACAGCATTTATGGCACAATGTTTATTACAAAAAAAAAAAAAAAAAAAAAAACTTTAAAAAAAAAAATATATATAAAAAAAAGGAAAGAAACAAACAAAATCTGTTACAGTAAGGCACTTACAATGCAAGTGAATGGGGCCGATACGTAAATGTTAAAATACTTATGGTTTCAAAAGTATGGCTACAAGATGTAACTATGCGTGTTAACATGATTTTAGTGTGATAAAATTGTTTACCATTTCTGTGTAATGTTGCATTCATTTTTACAACTTCCTTGTCATGAAGAGCTAACAACAGTAAAAAAAAAAAGGATTATTTAAACTTCACAGCTTAAATAACAAACAAGGTTTAACTGAATAATTATAAAATTGATCACATTGTGCTTTCTGTCTTTAAACCCTCCAAAAATTTGCCCCATTCACTTAAATTGTAAGTGCCTCACTGTAACCAAGATTTTTGTTGGTTTGTTGATTTGTTGATTTTTGCAAATTTTGAACCCAGAATATTCCTTTAATTCTTTTATGAATGAATAACATTTGCATTGAACGTTAACAGGGACTACACTGATTGGTGGATCTCTCTCTTGGACTATAGGTAGTGTAGTTCTTCGCTAGGAATTTGGCTATTAAACACTTACACTCACCTAAAGGATTATTAGGAATACCTCTTCAATTTCTCATTAATGCAATTATCTAATCAACCAATCACATGGCAGTTGCTTCAATGCATTTAGGGGTGTGGTCCTGGTCAAGACAATCTCCTGAACTCCAAACTGAAATGTCAGAATGGGAAAGAAAGGTGATTTAAGCAATTTTGAGCGTGGCATGGTTGTTGGTGCCAGACGGGCCGGTCTGAGTATTTCACAATCTGCTCAGTTACTGGGATTTTCACGCACAACCATTTCTAGGGTTTACAAAGAATGGTGTGAAAAGGGAAAAACATCCAGTATGCGGCAGTCCTGTGGGCTGAAAATGCCTTGTTGATGCTAGAGGTCAGAGGAGAATGGGCCGACTGATTCAAGCTGATAGAAGAGCAACTTTGCCTGAAATAACCACTCGTTACAACCGAGGTATGCAGCAAAGCATTTGTGAAGCCACAACACGCACAACCTTGAGGCGGATGGGCTACAACAGCAGAAGACCCCACCGGGTACCACTCATCTCCACTACAAATAGGAAAAAGAGGCTACAATTTGCAAGAGCTCACCAAAATTGGACAGTTGAAGACTGGAAAAATGTTGCCTGGTCTGATGAGTCTCGATTTCTGTTGAGACATTCAGATTGTAGAGTCAGAATTTGGCGTAAACAGAATGAGAACATGGATCCATCATGCCTTGTTACCACTGTGCAGGCTGGTGGTGGTGGTGTAATGGTGTGGGGGATGTTTTCTTGGCACACTTTAGGCCCCTTAGTGCCAATTGGGCATCGTTTAAATGCCACGGCCTACCTGAGCATTGTTTCTGACCATGTCCATCCCTTTATGGCCACCATGTACCCATCCTCTGATGGCTACTTCCAGCAGGATAATGCACCATGTCACAAAGCTCGAATCATTTCAAATTGGTTTCTTGAACATGACAATGAGTTCACTGTACTAAAATGGCCCCCACAGTCACCAGATCTCAACCCAATAGAGCATCTTTGGGATGTGGTGGAACGGGAGCTTCATGCCCTGGATGTGCATCCCACAAATCTCCATCTGCTAAGATGCTATCCTATCAATATGGGCCAACATTTCTAAAGAATGCTTTCAGCACGTTGTTGAATCAATGCCACGTAGAATTAAGGCAGTTCTGAAGACGAAAGGGTTCCTAATATTTCCTAATAATCCTTTAGGTGAGTGTATAAAATAAAAACAACAACCAAAGCTCGTGGTATATCCTGAAAGGTTTATAAGTTATCATTAAAAATCAATTTCTCCATGTAGAAAATTAAAGGATTTTTACTTCTGGAACCCAACTGTTTCGCTCTGTAAACAGTCCATGCTTTCAGCTAGAGCAGAAATGTACCCCTGATTTCGCCATCCTTATCCAAACCTAAATAAGTAAATAAATAATAAAATAATGCAATCATCCAGATGTTGTTCAATATTACAGCTCATTTAGTACACAAGCAGGATCCAAAATTAACAGGAATACTCAAATAAAATCAATGGGAGTGTAGGGCTGATCAAAATGGCAGTCTATATAATTGTGCAAAATGTATGCTAAGGTGGACTGTGAGAGTAACTCACTTTAACACCCCCACTGACAGATACAGGGTGAATCTACCTGGGAAAGTTCTCTTGAGCACTTCTCTTCTCAAGTCACCATCATATGGTCAGATCTACCCACAGTGCATACTTTATTATAACTTCAATATTTTAAAACAACAGTGCCGTATTTGGTCTCATTTTGCAGCTCATGACATGAATTTTTGACATGACATGACATGTGATGCAATCTGTGCAGATGTCAAGCATCTGAAAGTAACAATTATAAGACTATTGCTCAAACATGGGTTAGAGATATGTTAATGGGACTCTTCCCCTATCAGAGGCTTCTGAGTTTAATCACCTTTCTGTTTTCTTTCAATTGCCTTCATTGTTTCATTCCACTGTTATGGCCTTTTCTCTAGCCTCATTTACATTGGGCTTTGATCCAGAAATATTCCTGGGACGAATGCCAGGTAGCCTTCTCTGTGAACCAAAAAACTGAGCTGGAATGCCAGAAAATTAAATCCTGGGATCAGACCCTAGTAATATTGCCAGGATCAATCACAGAATGTGTCTGTGATCAAAATCTACTGTATAGTGTGGTTGAATGAATGATGTAGGAATATTTTGGGTATTTAAAATGTTATTAAAAAAAAAAAGTGCTGACTCATAAATGGGGACATTCGAAACAAGTACCATGAACATCATTCCACAGAATTTACAAAAATGAATGTGGGTGAATCGCAGCGCAACAGTTAGCATACAATGTATATATATTGCTAATACATTTTATTTGTAAAGTACTTTAAGTTCTCAAAAGCTTTAGGCATACAGAAAAAAACAAAATGGCAGTGCTAGTGCAAAAAAACCAAAACAACAAAAAACATCAATAAATAAAAAAGGTTAGTGAATGGTTAGTTTTCTTTATTTTTAGGAAGGTATGCCTGTTTAGAATCAAACTAACAAATGCACAACTAAACGGTTACAGAGCAGTATAATTGAATTATTTGTTTTTCAATTATTCATTAAATATTAATAATATTGCAATGCACCTTGATACAGTGATTTTTGTTGTGTGTGTGTTTTTTATTTTTTTATTTTACGGTTATTATTTTCACTTTCAAACTTTGTCCTTGGTAGGCATTTCAGTTGGTAGACAGCAGCTAATAACACAAAAATTATCTTATGAAGCATTTATAAAAGTAGACCTAACTGCCAGAATATCATGCAAATCTCACTCAGGGACCAGGGAGCTACTCACCATCTGTACAGACGATGAAATTCATCCATTCCTTCAGAACAGTGCATCAACTGTTATTGATGTGATTTCCTAATAAATACATTTTCCATTCAACTGTTTGTATATTTAATCGTGTTTGTATATTTAACTTAATAACTTTGCTTGCTTTAAAGTATTTAGGATCTCTCTTTTTTTACTGTTAATATTGAAAGCGATTCTAACTTTGATAATTTATTTGTAAATTACTGAAAATAGTGAATTAAGTCTATACACATTTAGACCTTTGAACATTTAATTCTAACCATTGAGATAAGTCATCCTCTCCCTGGTATTCCACAGAGGACTCATTATTTCACACATTAAATGTTACTTGAATATTTAAGTTTAATCCTACACTTACCATCTAGTTCTTAGAAGTATTGTTTCTTTAATCCTTATGATTATAAATTTACAACAACTTTAATTCGAGTCAGATTTACCTTATTGGAGTCAGATTTATTTTAATGGAGTCATGCCATTAAGAACATGCCATCCTTCAAATGTTTTTTTTTTCCATTTTCTTTTTTCAGATTATTGGTTCAAAATAGCAGCGTAGGCTTCCTCCCTTACAGGAGAAATCATAACATTCAATATGTTGGTTGAAGTACCGACTTAGTGATTTATGCCAAATATTCAGAACTGCTGATTTGAAATGTTACTAAAAACAAATAGTTTGAGATTTCATGTAGATAGGAGCATGACTAGAACTACCTGAACGCATTACCAATATGTGATACCTTTTAGGCAAGTCACTTATTAGTAACATACTGGATGTTACTAATAAGTGACTTGCCTAAAAGGGACTCTGGAAATATTATGACAAGTAAATTTTCAATTCAGATGTCAAAAAGTTAATTTTGGACCCGGTTCAGGAATATAAGCCATCACTGACCCCAGAAACCATCGACAAGTGTGCGCTCCTGAATAGAGGACTCATTCAGCAGAGAGGAATCACTGGGTACAAAGCTGTTGAGGGTGCCGTTATGGGAATCCTGAGATGACAATTTAGCAGACCTTGGATCCTGAACAATTGTTGTCGACCAAGAGCGAATGGGCCTTCTGCACAGATTCCTTCAAGAGAAAAGACAGATAACTGAAGAGAGACAAAACTGCAAAAATATACCAAAGTAAATGCAAAGGCACAAAATCTTCATATATTTGTATGCCAACAATAGAAAGTTTAGTTTTTGTTGCTCATGACCTCAAAAACATTGGAGTATGCATAAATGCATGCAATATCACACATTTCAAGAGTGCCCAAGTATTAATCTCCTAAAGAAAAAGGTACATTTAAAATGATTTGCACCAGATAGTGAAGAAATATAGTTTATTATAGTAAGATATTAAGATATTAAATGGATGGTAAGAAAACGTAGCCAACAATTGGCAGCATACATGAAATAAAGTATTCAAACCATTTAAAATAATCCACATTTCCTTTAATTTATTCAATCGATTAATTTAATTTGATTGATTATCTTTGATAATCATTTATCATATTAATTACATGTGCTGATTAATCAAATTAAGTCGTAATTAATCACATATGTCAATATTTGCTGTAAAAGACCCCCAAATAAATTTTGTATATACACTGGGGGTAAAAAGTTTTGAATAATGTACAGATTTTGCTCTTATGGAAAGAAATTGGTACTTTTATTATTTTATTTTAAGTGGCATTCAACTGATCACAATACATAGTCAGGACATTAATAACGTGAAAAATTACTATAATTTGAAAGAAAATTTCAGAACTTCTTGAACTACTTCAAAGTGTTCTCATCAAAAAATCCTCCATGTGCTGCAATGACAGCTTTGCAGATCCTTGGCATCCTGTCAGTTTGTCCGAAAACTCGGGTGACATTTCACCACACGCTTCCTGTAGCACTTGCCATAGATGTGGCTGTCTTGTCGGGCACTTCACACACACACCTTATAGTCTAGCTGATCCCACAAAAGCTCAGTGGGGTTAAGATCCATAACACTCTTTTCCAATTATCTGTTGTCCAATGTCTGTTTCTTTGCCCACTCTAAACTTTTCTTTTTGTTTTTCTGTTCCAAAGTGTCTTTTTCTTTGCAATTGTTCCCATAAGGCCTGCACCCAGAGTCTTCTCTTTACTGTTGTACATGAAACTGGTGTTGAGCGGGTAGAATTCAATGAAGCTGTCAACTGAGGACATGGGAGGCATCTATTTCTCAAACTAAAGACTCTGATGTACTTTTCCTCTTGTTTAGTTGTACATCTGGCCTTCCACATCTCTTTCTGTCCTTGTTAGAGCCAGTTGTCCTTTGTCTTTGAAGACTGTAGTATAAAGTATACCTTTGTATAAAATATTCAGTTTTTTGGCAATTTCAAGCATTGTATAGCCTGCATTCCTCAAAATAATGATTCACAGACGAGTTTCTAGAGAAAGCTGTTTTTTGCCATTTCTGCAAAACATGACATGCCAGTCTATTGCATAATGTCGCAATTCAACAAGCTTTCAACGGTGTTTAATTATAATACATTTTGATATAAAATCCAAATATATTTTGATATAATAGTGAATTTCTAGAACCAAATTAGCAATTTAGCATGATTACTCAAGAATAAGGTGTGGAGTGATGGCTGCTGGAAATGGGGCCTGTCTAGATTTGTTTAAAAGTTGGTGCCGTTTTTTTTACATCAGTAATGTCCTGACTGTACTTTGTGATCAGATGAATGCCACTTTGGTGAATTAAAGTACCAATTTCCTTCTTTTGGCTGCCAGTGTATATACAAATAATTATAAATATAAAATATAAAAGTAAAATAAATAATTCAGATAATTCAAATACATTACATCATATACATTTATTGTGGCAGCAGACAAGTTATGCATTTATGCAAAACAAAAAGTGGCTTAAATTAAAATATTGATTGTTTTATTTTCATATTATTGAACATAACCCTCCTTTTGGCCTACTTCCACCTGAGCTATTTTTATTAGTTGGTCAATGTATTCATGAATCAGATGGACGCTTCTTGTGCTTCTCACTTTATTTGCATCACATTTCACTAGGTTTCAGCATTTAGTCATAAGCAGTGTGTTTTTAGGATGCTTGAATTGCTCCGATGGTAGGAACATTCTTCATTAGGGAATTTATATAAGGATCAGGGATATGATTAAATGGAATAATTTTTTTTTTAGCACATTATTTTTCATATAATTAAAATCACATTAAATTAACATGTTAAAACAACAGCCCTTGTGCACACTGCATATTACGGAAAACAATAACATATTATTGAATGAGAGAGTAGTTAATTTGGATTATTCAAGCCATTTTGTTCATCTGGTTTTAAAACCAAAAGGTAATTACAGAATTTTCAAATTTATGTGAACTATCCCTTTAACATTTTTGGTCTGTTCATAATGTATATATATACACTTCCATGAGTGTAATTTAATAGTTTTGAAGACTACACTTAGGGCTTAAGAGTCAACCACCACTTGTAAACGGTGTTGTACGGTGGTGTACAGTGGTTGGAGGGTAGTGAAGGGTGTGCGCACATATTGCATGTTTATTGTGAATCAAACTTTAAAAAGTGTGTCATTAAATACAGAATAGGATTTTGTCATTTTTTTGTAAAATAAAAAACCTAAAATGCCATAATAGAATATTATTTTTTTTTGCATTGGTTTTAAACTGTCCATCTGTTATTGCCCCAATAGAGCCGTTCAGGTTGTAGTGGGAAAATATGCATTATTAGAATAATTCAACAATTCTACTTAAAACACTGTTGACATAAATATGACATGAAATATTTACATCAACAGTGTTTTAAGTAGAATTGTTGAAAACAATGTTTTAGAAGAAAAATGTTTGAATAAAACTTGTCAAATGATCCAGTCATACAGTTAACACTGTAATCAATAAACTGAAGCGCTTGGTGCGTTAAAGGGTCATGAAACACCTACAACACGTTTTTTTTTATGTTAACAGGTATACATATGTCTTGCTCACAAGAAGAGAATGTTAACATTCTTTTTTATAAAGAGGATAAGGGTTCATTTAAGGATATTTCGAGCTATTTTCATCTTCCGTGTTTGAAATGAACAGAGACAACATCGCAGGCCATGACGTGCAGGGTTTAGCTTTTCATTGAATTTCAGCACCTCCACGTCACTGGTGTTCTAGATATTATTCATGAGATGGCATGGCCTTTACCCTTTGACAAGCGAGCGCTGCAGGTGTTGTTGTCATGCACGTGACCAGTGCTTCAAACTCTCAAGCACCTTAGTCAGTTGAGAGAATTGAATTCCCCTTCACGCTGCTGACAGAGGGACAGGACAGGCATTCAGTCAAAAGTCACCTTTTAAATGTTTGTGCAGCATGCATTTATTAATGTGAGTGTTCTGAGATATGCAGTGAGGTGGACTGTCTCTGACTGGATCTCATCTGAGACGCTTTACATTGGTTGTCCCAGACACAAACGCTTTCCATCCATCCATACATCCAAAATGTGTGTTAACCAATCGAAGCACTTCTATTTGTAAATCACTGTCTTGGAATAAGTCTCAAAAGTTATTAATGTATAAAAAAACATTAACATATTTTCAATACAGAGAACATGGCCTGGCATTTATTTGCAGATCAAATTACAGATATACATTTCCAGTGTGAGTAATGTATTGTGAGGTTACAAAATGTATCATTTATTTGTGCATTCTGTTGAGGGCAATTGTGAGAATCTTTGATGCTGTTAACAGCATTGCTAAAATAAAGCTGAGTAAATGGATCAAACAGTTGTAGGGTTCACTCCCCCTTCTCCCCTCACTCCACTGCTGATTAGGGCTGCAACTAACAATTATTTTGATAATCGATTAATCTAACAATTATTAGAACGATTATTTGCCAATTATTGCAATGATTAATCATTAGCTCCTAACTGATTATTCAGCTTGTGCCCGACTTAAAGGATTGTATTAAACATGCTTACTAACAATAAAGAGGACAAAACCCTCTTTTAAAAATACCTCTAAATGACATTCACTGAATAAAAGGGAAAAATACTTTTTATTAAGTTGTAAAGAATCAATTCAATATAATTCAGAAAAAATTGTGCAGTATAGCTGTTATAGAAAATATACGTTGCTTTAAAGTAGAGTTTTAGATATTTATATTGGAAAACAAGCCAAAACCAAAACAAATAAACACATTTTGTTGCATTGTATACTGTGGCGAAGACTACCCTCTCACCTTTTTGTTAACTTCAATCCATCTTTTACTCACAAAAAAAACCTGTCTCTTATTAATAAATCTGTGTATTGCCAATTTTTTTCACGGTAAGAAATGCAGAGTGACATATATTATGATTCAATAAGTCGTGAGCCATAATGTTATAATCTAGCTGCATTAAGAGTGCCTGATGGACGAGCGTCCCCGCGACAGAGTGTGCATCAGCCAGGAATAGTTTCAATTGCTCCCCCTTAAATTGGGACATTCGTGCAACGCATATAAGAGGTGCTTACAGCACAGAGAAATGCCAGTTTCGGAGTTTGTAGTAATATACATGATCTGCTTCCATATTATTTTAACTTTAATAAAGCTATAACGCATTAAATATATGTAATGCTAGGGTGTTTCCATTAAAGAGCTCCGGCTCTGCATATTTCTCAACAATAGTGCTTCTGTACTTATATATTTGGTATTTTTTAATTAAAATTCCCTCAAACTTTGTGATCTGCATCACCTGAAGATGTTTGAAATGTATTGAGTGCATCTGGACTGTGAGCTGTGTAATTCTTCCTCTACTCATTCACGTGCGAACTGCAGTGCTGCTCTTGCATGTCATTACTAGAGTTAAAAGTGATCTCATGTTATGTTAAAAGAGATCAAACAACTATACGACAACGGATATTGTCGCCAATTTTATATTTGTGACGTTGTCGATAACGCATACTAATCGTTTCAGCCCACTTTGTGTGCATCTTTTAAAAATGTGGTGAGAGCTCAACTGTGCTGAAACAGGGGGGTGTTCTGAACCTTTAATCAACTTTTTTTTTACCCCAAACACATTCAATGACAATCAGCTATATAAACAACATAAAATGACCACTTAAATCTGCACAAACAATGAAGTAAATGCACAACTGAGCTTGTACTAAATTGTGCGTATCTACACAGAAAATGCAGCGAATACACAGCTGAACTTCAACAAGTTGATGAATACATCTGTAGCATGAAGAATCGACAACACAGTAACTAAGGATCTAATGGTTCACTATAATATATTTTTGTTTTATGTTTTTGCAAGTTGCAACTTTATGTGCAACCGTGGTGGGGCAGTTGTCACTGTGATCCTGGCAGCCCTAACTACACTTATCCAAAAAGGTGGAAAACAATAATCTTGAGTAGGAGTATGCAAACTTTTGACTGTTAGTTTTGCACCAAACTAGAAGTGTGATCTCCACTGATAAACCACACTCACATATCATCTATGCAGAAGTCAGTTGCGCTGTTGTGGAGTGACGAGTTAAACATGCAGTCATCTTCATAGTAACTTGTGCTGTGGTGCAGACGGAGACTTCGTTTGGACATCCTGGGAGATTGGTAGATGGGACAGATCCTCCAAGTCTAGAACTGAAGAGTTGTAGCTGGAACTGAAAGACAAAAAGACAAGAAAGAGAAACATGGAAAAGAAAAACTTGGTACCTGACTTATAAAGATTAGTTCCTACAAAAGAGTGACAGGCCCCATACAACACATTAAAGGCCCCATGAAATGGCTTGATAAATGCGGTTCCCCTTCTGTCGCTCTCTCCACGTTGTGTCAGAGAAGCGACACTAGGGGTCTCTCTTGAGTGCCGATATTCACCTCTGAACTATGAAAAAAGGCCAATGAGAGTTGGCAACCAGTATTTGCATGTCCCGCCCCCGGACATACGGGTATTTAAGCGGCGCAAATACGGGAGTTCATTCAGAAAATGTCTTCGGAGCCGATGGTCGTGTCTGCAACTGCTGCGTGTACACACCGAGTTCCTGCTATCCCTCTAATGCATGCTGTTGGATTCTACGGCGCACAACAGCGGCTTTCTCCTGTTGCACGGCTGTGCACTTCCTGCCCCTGGGCGCTTCGACAGCGCAGATTAAAGAACTCTCACGAGCTTTTTCATAAAAGAGTGATTTTATTTAAAAGAGCAAAACACAGCGGCGTTGAACGTCCTTTTAAGGATGCGTCTTTATAAAGATGCCTTTACGCCCCTGTGTTGTTTCTGGATGCGGTAGAGTGCTCTCCGCTTCAAACGGCCACAGGCGTTGTCTCGTGTGTCTGGGTAGCGATCACACCGAAGCTGTGTTTGTGGATGGTTCATGTTCTCACTGTGAGAACATGACCATGACAACGTTGCGGTCGTGGCTTGCTTACAACCGTGAGCAAGCCACTCCAGCCTCCCCCCGTGTTGCTCCTTCTTCCCACGGGATTGAGGATGATGCGGCTGGCAATGGAGACGATTTGGGGATGGCAGCGGGTGCAGCTCCGCCGGGTACGCCCCCTCAGACCACCCGCACCCCAGCACGCTCGTTGATTCCGGTCCGTGCTCAAGGTGGCAGCGACTCGCCTCACAGCCAGTCTGCCGACCCTCTTGCGATGGAAGCAGATGAGCTCGCTGCGGCATTGGAGGGCATGGTATCTGATGCCGAGGACTCCCCTGGGCTGCCGCTTTCGGGCCTGCACGCCCAGGCTGAGGCTGACGCACAGATGACCGACATGCTTTCCCGGGCAGCCACCAGCGTGGGCTTGGATTGGAACCCTCCATCCTCCCCACAACCATCACGGCTGGACGACTGGTTCCTGGGGTCTGGGCGCCGCTCACAGCCTCGCCCCCCCCCGGTTCCGTTTTTCCTGGAAGTGCATGACGAGCTGACGTCTTCGTGGAGAGCACCCCTCTCCACTCGTCACACCGCCACAGGCTCGTCCGCCCTCGCCACCCTCGACGGCGGAGCCCGCCACGGGTACGAGGCGATTCCCCAGGTGGATAGGGCGGCTGCGATCCATCTATGCTCCGGAACCCCTACCACCTGGCGTGGTCGCCCCGTACTCCCTTCCCGGACCTGTAGAGCAACCTCCTCGCTGACAGCGAAGGCCTACAGCGGCACCGGACATGCCGCTTCCGCCCTGCATGCCATGGCTCTCCTGCAGGTCCACCAAGCCAAGGCACTACGCAACATGCACGGGGGTGGCCCTGATCCCGACACGCTGCAGGAACTGCGCTCAGCGACCGACCTCGCCCTGAGAGCGACGAAGGTCACAGCGCAAGCGCTCGGGCAGGCGATGGCCATGCAAGTGGTCCAGGAACGTCAACTGTGGCTGAACATGGTCGAGATGCATGAAGCCGACAACATTCGCTTCCTCAACGCCCCTGTCTCCCAGTTCGGCCTCTTCGGCGACACCGTCGAGGACTTTGCCCAGCAGTTCTCCACGGTAAAGAAGCAGACGGAGAACATCTCTCACATCATGCCTTGCCGCAAGCCTGCCGCCACGGCCCATGCCCCGTCTGCTCGCCGAGGGCGTCCTCCCGCGGCCAGAAGACAAGCTCCTGCTCCGCCTCAACCCGGGCCCAGCTCTCAGCCCCAGCGTCGAGCAAACCGCGGGAAGTGCACGCCCCCTGTCTCACGGACCCCCTCGAGGACCCGGAAGGCTCCCAGGCGCTCCTGAGACAACGCACCCAGAGCCCAAGACGTTAGCTCCGGAGGTGGTAAGACCGCACCATCCCCCGGTGGAGGGCCGGGAGGAGAATCCTTTTTTTTTTTTTAATTTGCCGCACCCCTTAACAGTGGCTCTGGTACCCAAATTCTCATTAAAAGAGCTGTTTCCTTTGTCTCTGGGGCACATGGCCCGCAAATGCCGTTCTCACGGCACTCTGCTTTCAGGCCTCAACAGTCCCGGCTCCATGGACGCGGTGTCCCCGCCTTCAGCCTCACGACTGTTCCCCGGCCGGCCGGTTCAGACGAGTCCATAGGACGCCAGCATCAGACTGCTCAGTCATGAACCCGCCCCCTGCCGGATGCGCGGAGCAAGGTAAGTGCTTTGAGTTTATTCTCAGCACCACAGCCACGGGACGCCACGTTGCCTCCCGACACCGCGTTACCTGTTCCGCACCACTGCGAAGCCCCGCCGAGTACGTCCAAAAAACTCGTCCCCTTGGTGCCCCTAGCACGGAGTTTAGAGGCGTGGCTTTCACTGCCCAACCCGTCACGCTTGCTGCACCGGACCATTCGACTCGGTTACGCAATTCAGTTTGCCAGGTCTCCGCCCCCCTTCGTGGGCGTACATTTTCCTCAGTAAACGGCCAACATGCCCATTCCCTGCACGAATAAATCGCCTCCCTTCTATTAAAGGACGTGATAGAGCCTGTCCATCCAACCGAAACGAAGAAGGGTTTCTAAAGCCCTTACTTTGTTGTACCCAAGAAAGGTGGCAGCTTACGACCAATCTTGGACCTGCGAGATTTCAAACGGACCTTGTCCAAACTCCCGTTCAAAATGCTCACCCAGAAACAAATTCTATCTGGCGTCCGGCATCTAGATTGGTTCGCAGCGATAGACCTGAAGGACGCGTACTTCCACGTCTCAATTCGCCCTCGATGTCGACCCTTCCTACGGTTCGCATTCGACGGCCAGACGTATCAGTACAAAGTCCTCCCCTTCGGCCTGTCTCTGTCCCCTCGCGTCTTCACGAAAGTCGCAGAGGCAGCTCTTGCCCCGCTCCGAGAAGCCGGCATACGCATACTCAATTACCTCGACGACTGGCTCATACTGGCCCACTCCCGAGAGTTACTATGCGCACACAGAGACCAGGTGCTCAGCCACCTCAGCCGTTTGGGGCTTCAAGTCAACTGGGAAAGAGCAAGCTCTCCCCGGTCCAGAGCATCTCTTTTCTCGGTCTGGAGTTAGACTCAGCCTCAATGACAGCATGTCTCTCCAACGAGCGTGCTCAGTCAGTGCTGAAATGCCTCGCTTCCTTCAAGCCAGGCGCCTTGGTCCCGCTAAAACGTTTCCAACAGCTCCTGGGGCATATGGCATCCTCCGTGGCGGCCGCGCCGCTGGGGTTGATGCATATGAGACCACTTCAGCACTGGCTCCGGACTCGAGTCCCGAGACGAGCATGGCACTGCGGCATGCACAACGTAAAAGTTACTTCTGCCTGCCGCCAAACCTTCAAACCCTGGACAGACCTCTGCTTTCTAAGGGCAGGAGTACCCTTGCAGCAGGTGTCCCGACGTGTTCTGGTCACAACCGACGCCTCCAAATTGGGTGTGCAACGGGCGCGCAGCTGCAGGCCAGTGGGACAGAGGCCCGCTGCGCTGGCACATCAACTGCCTAGAGCTGCTGGCAGTTTTTCTGGCCCTGCAGAAGTTTCTCCCATTAATTTGGAACAAACAAGTCCTAGTCAGGACAGACAGCACCAAGGTCGTAGCCTACATAAACCGCCAAGGTGGAGTATGCTCCCTCCACATGTCACAGCTCGCCCTTCGTCTCCTCCTCTGGAGTCAGCAGCGCGCCACTCACATCCCCGGCGACCTCAATGTGAAAGCGGACACGTTATCAAGACAAAGCTTGCCTGGCGGAGAGTGGAGGCTCCACTCCCAGTCGGTCCAGCTGATTTGGGACCGGTTCGGCAAGGCTCAGGTAGACCTGTTTGCCTCCCAAGAAACCTCCCACTGCCCGCTCTGGTATGCCCGGACAGAGGCTCCCCTCAGGGCAGACGCGTTGGCACACAGCTGGCCTGCGGGGCTGCTGAAGTACGCATTCCCCCAGTGAGCCTTCTTGCACAGGTGCTATGCAAGGTCAGGGAGGACGAGGAGCAAGTCATTCTGGTAGCCCCTTACTGGCCCACCTGGACTTGGTTTTCGGACCTCACGTTCTTCACGACAGCCCCTCCCTGGCGAATTCCCCTGAGGAAGGACCTTCTTTCTCAGGGACGGGGCATGCTCTGGCACCCGCACCCAGACCTCTGGAACCTCCACGTCTGGCCCTTGGACGGGATGCGGAAGATCTAGCCGGCCTACCATCGACCGTCATAGATACAATCAATCAAGCCAGAGCCCCCTCTACCAGGCATCTTTACGCTCTAAAGTGGCGTCTGTTCGCGGACTGGTGTTCTTCCCGAGCCGAAGACCCGCAGAAGTGCGCAGTAAGGTCAGTGCTAGTGTTTCTTCAGGAGAGGCTGGAGAGGAGGCTGTCCCCCTCCACCCTCAAGGTGTATGTCGCCGCTATCACGGCCCACCACGACAGGTTCCTAAAAGGTGCCCGGAGGATAAATCCCTCCCGGCCTAACCTGCTGATCGCGCTCGCTTCCATCAAGAGGGTCGGGGACCTGCATGCGTTGTCTGTTAGCGACGCTTGCCTGGAGTTTGGTCCGGCAGACACTTTCGTGATCCTAAGACCGCGACCGGGCTACATGCCCAAGGTTCCTACCACACCCTTCAGGGATCAGGTGGTGAACCTGCAAGCGCTGCCCTGGGAGGAGGCAGACCAAGCCCTTTCACTGCTGTGTCCAGTACGTGCTTTACGTATATATCTGGACCGCACACAGAGCACTAGACGCTCTGAGCAGCTCTTCATCTGCTTTGGGGGACAGCAGAAAGGGAACGCTGTCTCCAAGCAGAGACTCGCCCACTGGGTTGTCGACGCCATTAAACTGGCTTATCACACCGAGGCCGTGCTCCCCCCCTCACGGGTCCGAGCTCACTCCACCAGGAGTGTTGCGTCCTCATGGGCACTGGCTAGGGGCACTGCCCTAGCAGACATTTGTAGAGCAGCGGGCTGGGCAACACCTAACACTTTTGCGAGATTCTACAATCTCCGAGTTGAGTCGGTATCGTCCCGTATCTTCTCTGGTACCGAGCCCGTAGAACTCGGTGGCACGCTGACGATCTGACTGGGTAAACCGCTTGCACCTAGCGCCTTTCCCCCTAACCAGGGCAAACAGTGCGCCTTCATTCCCAGGAGATCCCAGGTTTGGGACACTGGTTGATTCCTCCCTAGCCCTCGTGGGTCGCAGTTCAGCGGAGGAACTCGCCGACCCAAGCCACTGCGGGTACCGCAAGCTACCCTGTACTGGTATAGGTGCTCCACAGGTGAGGCCTCCTTCGGACTCCCCCTGTGTGTAACACCACGATTCTGTCCCCTCTGGCGAGCGAACTCCCGTGTTTCCCTTAGGCAGTCACGGCTGCCTCGGTTGCTGTGCTGTATGTTCCCCCCTCTATGAGGCTGGATCCACCACCGCACCAACTTTTCCACATAGGCCCCAAGTCAGGCCTCTGATGGTTTTGCCACTTAAACTTGCCTCCCCTCCCGGGTAGGCGTGGCCTCCGCAGGGTCTTTCTCCGCCCTAAATAAGGGCTAAGACCCCCTTCCCTCAATGCGTGTAAGGGCCCCGGCCTTAGTTGCTCTATGCGAGAAACTGAGAGAAAAGAGGCCCGGCCAGGCTTGGCCCGTTCCCAGGTTGGCGGCCAGCACCTTGTTCCCCCCTCCAGGGTAACGATAAGGAATCCTGATGGCTTAAATGGGCCTGATACAGTTGGTCGTCCTGCAAGTAAGAATACCTGCTCGCTCCTGTATCAGCAGTTCACGTACACGGCTCAGCGCATGGCACTTTATAAGTGGACCCCTAGTGTCGCTTCTCTGACACAACGTGGAGAGAGCGACAGAAGGGGAACTTCTAGGTTACGTATGTAACCTCCGTTCCCTGATGGAGGGAACGAGACGTTGTGTCTCCCCTGCCACGTCGCTGAGCTGAGCCACTGTTGTGGCCGGACCATTTCCGGCTCCTCAGAAAAATCCTGAATGAACTCCCGTATTTGCGCCGCTTAAATACCCGTATGTCCGGGGGCGGGACATGCAAATACTGGTTGCCAACTCTCATTGGCCTTTTTTCATAATTCAGAGGTGAATATCGGCACTCAAGAGAGACCCCTAGTGTCGCTTCTCTGACACAACGTCTCGTTCCCTCCATCGGGGAACGGAGGTTACATACGTAACCTAGACGTTTTCCTTCCTGTGTTGACATTTCCTTTTGAAACATGAAGTTTGGGTGGGACATTTCAAAGGGCTCATTCTTCTTTTTAGCAATAGAGAACAACAGTGGTCACCCACTTTTTAAGCTGTCTTGGTTCGGGAAGTGTCACCACATAAGTATAAATGGCTCAGGCCATCTAGAGCTGCACGTGCAAAAAAGGTAGAGGAAAAGAAATTGCACTCGTTGGTTCTGGCATGTATTGTCACAATTTTTTTTTAATGTATGAAATTAAATGACATTTATAAGCAGTGCAGTCTTCCGCACCCCATACTTAATGTCTTTCATGAGTGCGTAACCTATAAGCCCATGAAGCATAAAACATTTAAAATGTTGGAAAAAAGCACAGATTTAAAGTTATTGATAATAAGTATAGAAACAACACATTATACATTTTATTGCAAAATATTCAGAAATATACAAATATTTAAGCAGGTTGAGCATGTTGGGTGACTGACTCAATTGCGTCATTCACATGACATCATGCAAGTGGACGGTCACTACTGGGCTTGTCTAGCATGCTTTGTTTACTGCAATTCTCTGATTGGTGGATTGTTTCCCTTCAGGATATTGGATAATGTAAACTCAGCAAAAAATAAATGTTCCTTTCTCAGGACATTGTATTTTAAAGATAATTTTGTAAAAATCCAAATAACTTTACAGCTCTTTATTGTAAATTGTTTAAACAATGTTTTCCATGCTTGTTCAATGAACCATAAACAATTAATGAACATGTACCTGTGGAATGGTTGTTAAGACACTAACAACTTACAGACAGTAGGCAATTCAGGTCACAGTTATAAAAACTTGACACTAAAAGGTATAAAAGGACACTAAAGAGACATTTACATTTATGCATTTGGCAGACGCTTTTATCCAAAGCGACTTAGTGCACTTATTACAGGGACAATCCCCCCGGAGCAGCCTGAAGTTAAGTGCCTTGCTCAAGGACACAATGGTGGTGGCTGGTGGTGGCTGTAGAGTGTCCGTCATGGTCTGGGGTGGTGTTGTCACAGCATCATCAGACTGAGCTTGTTGGCATTGCAGGCAATCTCAACGATGTGTGTTACAGGGAAGACTTCCTCCTCCCTCATGTGGTAGGCTTCCTGCAGGCTCATGCTGACATGATCCTCCAGCTTGACAATGCCACCAGCCATACTGCTTGTTCTGTGTGTTATTTTGTGCAAGTCAGGAATGTCAGTAATCTACCATGGCCAGCGAAGAGCCATCTCAATCCCATTGAGCACATCTGGGACCTATAGGATTGGAGGGTGAGGGCTAGGGCCATTCCCCCCAGAAATGTCCAGGAACTTGCAAGTGCCTTGGTGGAAGTGTGGGATAACAGCTTACAACAAGAACTGGAAAATCTGGTGCAGACCATGAGGCGATGTCCTGCAGTACTTAATGCAGCTGGTGGCCACACCAGATACTGACTGTTACTTTTGATTTTGACCCCCTCCTTTGTTAAAGGACACACTATTCCATTTCTGTTAGTCACATGTCTGTGAAACTTGTTCAGTTTAGGTCTTAACCGGTTGATATGCACCCCCTTTTTGAGCACAAACCATGAAAAGGACATACCTGAACTTAAATGGTTGTATTTACTGGACCCTTTGGAGTATGGACACAGTTGTAGTATCTTTTGAGAGAAGACACTTTGGGTGTTATTTTCCAAGTTTCAGAATTAATATATGTTCTTAATTTTTTAAGTTAGAGAAGCTGAAGTTTATAGTAATTGAAATATTTTGTGCTGAACATAAATCTAAAAAGAACTTATGTTTCAAATTTGAAGATGATCTAACACAAAATTTGGTTCCTGCAAGCTTTTTTCACTCTAAAATCGCTGGAAGCGTACAGACTAAAATTAAGGCTCCGCCTTTCAAGATGACACAAAATCTGATAGTACTATTATGAATAAAACTACGGCCCATTTTTAAAAACAGACTTTAGAGACAGGCTCATTTTGTTTAGGAGACTCTACAAACTACAGTTTTACAACATTAATGCTGCTCAGATTGCATAGTTTGTTGAAGAAAAATGACGAAGGGTAATTCGTTCAGGTGAGATCTCATGTAAACAATGGAGAATATATAAATATTTCACAGATTTATCACTTTTATGGAAAAAAAGTGCTATTGGATGTTTTTGAACACTTGTCATGGACTTGGATTTATCTGGCGATCGCGTTTTCATAAAGGTATGACGTCCCGTTTTGATATTGCATGTTTTCATATGTACTCCTGCCACAAATAACCAAATTTCTGTTTCTGGAGCATTGCTATCGTGAAACAGAGATCGGATATCAATGTTGAACCCTTAGACATTTGTTTTTTGTAAGATTAATTATATTTATAGACGTAAATTATATATTAAATGTAAGCAGAGTGACGCCACTACCACGTGCAGGCGATTGCATATCAACAGGTTAATTGTTGAATCTTTTTTGTTCATACAAATATTTGCACATGTTAAGTTTGCTGAAAATAAAATCAGTTGAAATTGAGAGGTAGTTTATTTTTTTGCATAGTTCTACACTACACAAGAAATTCAGCTTTTTTTGTAATGGCTTCAACAGATGCAAATATCATCGATTAACAACCTTAGAACTTATGGTGGGTTGGTCTTTTTAAGTTTTATAAATTACTATTAAAGTTCTATTCCCATGGAAAAAAAATGATGCAGTTTTTCATTCTGAAACCAAACTGTTGTACTACATTGACATTCAGCTGCAGGTGGCATAAAGGGAAGTGGCATTCTCTTCTAGAAAGCATTTAATTAGACAAATTTAGCTAGTGCAAGATAGGGCTGCACGATTTGAACAAAAAGTCATATTGCGATTATTTTGAAAAATATTGCGATTACGATTTGAACTGCGATTATGACGGTAAAGTTTTCCACATGTTCAACTGCAAAAAGGCTACAGGGGTTTTCACACTTGAGCCCTCTTAAAAAGAACCAAACTGAGACCTTTTTTCAGTTCAACCACAAACAAATAAATACATAAACTGTGAAACAAAGTCTTCTTCATATCCAAAGGTTAACATCCTCCGTGTACCTGTTTTTGTCCATTTTGTGATTGGGTCTCAGCCCACTAATCGTCATCATTCATTTTTGAAACAGTCAATTTGAATATTAGGGATGTGCCAATCAGGATTTTAACATCCGATACCGATCTCCAGTTTTCTTTTCATCTCATCAATCGATGCTGATCATTTAACTTTTATCAGCAGCTCTGTCAAAACTGGTTATATGTAAACTTTCTGATCAATGTCACTGTTAACTACATTTCCCTGTTGGTAAAACCATAGTTGATGCCTAGTTTTTGCTGTCAAAAATAATGTTGATTGATTGAATAATTCAGTAAACGCAAAATATAAATGTTACTCTTTATTCTAGGCCTTAAAAACTAGTAGGCTTATACAAACTATTCTTTACTGTATATAAGATAGTCCTAAAGAATGAGGCTTAATGTCAAACTGAAGTTGAACTGATAACTCATTGGTGTAATTAAATTTAAAGTGAAAATATTGGTTAGTTTGTCACCATTTCATTTAATTATTTGTATTCATTATTTTATTATATTAAATTTAGCAATGCATTATATTATAGTAACTAAATATTTTATATATATTTATTATATGCATGTTCCTTCCTTTTCATTTTGTTGGATGTTGGTAATATTAGTTCCGCTTTCACTTGTTTCCACGGAGAGTGTAATCAGGGCGACACACTCTCTTGTGAGGTAAACAAATTACAGGAGAATGAAGAGAAGTTTCTGGACTCTACAGGCGTTACTGTTAATGCTGTTTGCTCAGCAATCATTTAATAAAGATGTTTAAATTATACCCCATGTTGTATTCTGCATTATTATGATACCGGTGCCTTGCAGAGACTGAGATGCTGCTACCGCTGATAATAATAAAAAACGCTTCACGCAGGACGTGCCGGTTTAGTGTAAATAAATTGTTTAGCGCACATAAGCAAACGGAACCGAACTCTGAGCACTTCTGTTACTCTAAGCATGAAAGGGAGTTGTGGAGCTTAGAACCGCTCTGAAAACACCATAACAATGCTCTAACTTAATATAGACTGTACAGAGCAGCGCAAATAAGATTTGAAGGGAGCAGACAATTTATTTAATTAATTAAAATCGCAGCCCTTTGCCATTTAATAAATCCCACAAGGTCATGTCGATTTTATTTTGATTAATTGTGCAGCCCTAGTGCAAGACAAGTCTTTGTATTTTTGGTGAGCTTTTCTGATAGCTGAATTGTCAACTTTGAGGAGTACACAAACAAATCGATGGCCTTGAAACTAAAAGACATGGACCAAAAACCACAAAATTCATGGGGTCTTTCAGTAGTTAACCCTCTGGGGTCGACAGACACGCCGGCACGTCCTGCTGGATATTTTCGTCATTACAGCGGAAAAAAATTAAAATGCTCAGTCATTTTGGGGCATACAGATAAGTGTAAGACATCATTAGAGACTATAAAGGGTCTACTTTTATTTATGTACACTCACAATAACAACAAAACCTTGTGCTTTTGTAAAATAAAGAAAATAAAAAGGGTGAGCTTAAGCAGTCTCTGGGTTCGCGAGCATATTTCTGAAACACGTCACAGAAATTAACTGAAACTCTGCAAATACTTGTCACACAAACATGAAACATATGTCTAAAGAAAGCTACTTTTAAATAAAACAATTCAAATTTAAAACAAATATTCTCCTGCAATGTAATCTGTATGAAACAAAGCAATGTACATTGTTTACCGGTTCATCTAATTATAGATAATGTGATCACACCCACCAGCAGAGTGTGCCATTCATACGCTAATGTGCGGAGACGATCAAGGGAAATGGTAAACGCCCCCGACAGTGTTCAGAGGTTTGATGTAAACAATTAATTCATTTTACTGCGTGTTTATAATGATACAAAGGCAATGAAACTCCTGGATAGGAAGGAAGAGTTAACATTTTCCTCAGAAGTAGAGCGTGACTCTGATGAACGTTTGTATTTTGAAGAGAGACTTGATCCAGCCGAGGATACAATTTCGGACGATTAAGTCATTTAGTTTTCATTAGTTGACATGCTATTTTATATAAACATGTACATATTTTACTAGTGGGACTGTTTCCAGACTTGCCAGCCAGGAATCAGAGTATTGACATTTGAAATATGTCATAATAAGCAAGTTTTAGCTAAAGCAAGTATTTAAATTGTATGCTGTATGATATAAATATGATATGTAATATGATATAAAATTATATGAATGTTTAGAATACATGATCTAGTGTTTATGCTGCCTTATTATCATCATCAATGCTTGTGCTTGCAAATATGTGTTCAGGTTAAATGAGTAAAATGCACTTTAAATATGCCCATATTAGAAAATCAGCATCTTCTAATGATTTCTGAAGGATCATTTGACACTGAAGACTGCAGTAATGATGCTGAAAATTCAGCTTTGATCACAAATTGCATTTTACAATATATTCAAATAGAAAACTGTTCTTTTAAATTGTAAAATGAGTTCACACAATGTTTTTACTGTATTTTGGATCAAATAAATGCAGTCTTGGTAAGCAGAAGAGACTTCTTCTAAAACTTTTAAATGGTAGTGTAGGTCTAAAATTAAGTAAAGTCTTTATGTAAAGATGTAACTTTTATGTATCTTTAACTTAAAACTTGATTTTGATCATTAAGTCTCCTCACATTCATTCTCTTTGTCACATTCCTCATTGATAGGCCTAGGGGAGGGGTCTTTTATGTCCTCAGGTGTGAATAACCTCAATATTCATTATAGTTCACGCCTCCTCGCATATGAGCTTTCAACACTAAAAGTGTCTTACAAAAGTTAAAGTACTATATTTTGTACTGTTTTGTATGAATAAGGGATCAGAATGGTTTTCACATCATTTTGTAGCAAAAACTCTAGGCTACAAGATCCAGTTCACAAAAGTCTTGTGGACAAATGTTTAGTATGTGTTATATGGCCTTATTTCAATAACTTAAAAATTTTGTTTAAAAAAAAAACAAACATGCATAAACGTTATTTTCTCAAAAATACAAACATGTACACACATGTTGCTCACATAATATTGTAGCCCAGTTTGTGATGAATACAGTGTTATCAGACTTTAGCCATTAATGTGTTTTTAAGCAACTGAAAAAAGCACAAATGTCAAGGCAAGCTTAACATCACTAAATGAAGGGCAAGAGGAGAGTTTGCCAGTATATAAACTACAGTTCCAATTTCTGAAGGACAAAACCATAATAGCTGATGACCAACAAAGTACAGCTGATGACTCCTTTAGTCCATTTAAAGTTACATTACAATGTAAATAATACATTAAAAGATATGTATCTTCCTTCAAGTCTTTCTAACACTTGTTTGTTTTTAAGCAGTGCCCTACTGAAATCAGTTTTATTTTTCCCCAAATCCTTCTTTCCTTAAAATGATTTAGTTTAATTTTATTTCATTATCAAACTGATGTCTAAACAAAACATGTCCCTTACATTTTAACAAATAAAAAAACAGAACCATTACTTATCAACATACCACTGCATTTTTGAACAAACATTTATTCTGTACAAAAGCACTCTTGCTTGAGAAATATTGCTTCATTTTTATTATTACAGTCTTTATTCACAAATCATTTATTGTTAGTATAATAATTATTTCTACATTTTACTATACAGTTATAATATATTTATGTAGCAATTTCTTAAATTTCAGATGTTTAGCTTTTATTATGAATCATGCTTTTATTTTTACATGTATTTTTGACGGAAGTTTAACCTCTCTGGATAAACAGTTCACTACATGGCTCAGTGTGATTGTTAAAGTGCAAATACTATGATTTAATTATATAAATTATATAAAAAAAATTAATGCTTCAGAGTGGATTAGTGCTCTGCTGTCACCTCTCATACAACATGAATGAGTCTCAAAATCTGTGGAGTTTCCAATGTATGAGCGGTCTGCATCACACATTCATTTAAAGCTCATCCGGTCTAAGATTGCAGCATTTTGCGGTTTAATAAGCACACTAGGACATATCACAGTTTTAATTTGATTAGTTGTGCATTTCAGTGTAAAAGGAGTAACAGAGCACACACTCAAATAAGCATGTTAGCATTTGAGAAAACATACGTTAACACTTAGGAATCAGCTGGTTTTCTGCATTAGTTGGTCAAAATGTGATCTCATCTTCAAAGTCACAAGTATAAACAAAACAATGTGCTTAAGCTAACAACACAATTATAATCTTTTATATCTTTATTGAACATCCCATCAAACATTCACAGTGCTGTGGAAAAAGTGAACCCTTGGATTTAATAACTGGTCGTTCCTTCTTTGGCAGCAATAACCTCAAACAGCATTTCCGGTAGTAGTGGATTAGACCTGCACAAAATTTAGAGGACCATTGTTCCTTAATTAACTGATTCAGCTCAGCCATATTCTTAGGATGCCTGATGTGAACACCTCTTGATGTCATTCAACAGCAGCTCTATTGGTTTAAGGTCTGGGCCAATCCAAAAGCAACCCTGAATTGACACTGTAGGCTGTCTTGATAAACTTTGGAATTCATTTTTCCCTTGATGATGGCAAGCAGTCCAGGCCGCTAAGCAGCCCCAAATCATGATGCTCCCTCCACCGTACTTCACCGATGGGATGATGTTTTCAAGTTGGTATGCAGTGCCCCTTTTACGTCATATGTATTGCTGCATGTTCTCCAAACAATTCAACCTTTTCATCAGTCCACACAATTTTCCCAGTGATGTTGTGGAGTGTAAAGATGGTCTTTGGCAAATTTCAGGCATGCAGCAATGTTTTTGTTGGAAAGCAGCAGCTTCGTTTGTGGTGCCATGGACACCATGCCCGTTTAATGTTTTCCGTATAGTTGACTCATAAACGGAGATGGTAACCGGTTTCAATGATTTCTTCAATTCTTTAGCTGTTTTTTGTTTCGTTTTTTTTTACCTCATTGAGCATTCAGCGATTTGCCCTTTGAGCCATCTTAGCTGGACTTCTAGGGAGAGTAGCCACAGTACTAAATCTTCTCCACTTATAGACAATTTGTTTAACTGGGGTCAGATGAATATCTAAGCTCTTTGAGATAACTTTGTAACCCTTTCAAGTTTCATGCAAAGCAACAATTCTAGATCGTACGTCTTCTGAGACCTTTTTTTTCAGGAGGCATAGTCCACGTCTTGTGAATAACAAACTCAAAATGTTTGAGTTTTCTATACGCCAAAGTATCTCTAAACCACATCTCCAATCTCGTTTCATTATTTGGATGCTACTTTTTCCAACTATTGACTCTAATTAACATTTGACGTCATTAGCCTAGGGGTTCACATATTTTTTTACAACCAACACTGTGAATGTTTAAATGATTTATTCAACATGTACAAGAAAAACACAATAATTAGTGTATTATAAGTTAAAGTGGACTGTTTGTTAATTATTGTAACAGATGAAGATCAAACCAGATATGACAAATGTATACATAAATCCAAATAATTCCAAAGGGTTCATATACTTTTTCTTTCCACTGTATGTCAGCAAGCTCAATAACCTTAGGGATTGTTCAATACATCACATAAATTCACCACAATCAGTACATATTTATAAGCATGAATATGCATAAACTCACAGACCACTTTATTAGGCGCATCTGTACACCTACTTATTCACGTGATTATCTAATCAGCCAATCGTGTGGCAGCATTGCAAAGAATCAAATTATGCATATACGGGTCAGGAGCTTCAGTTCATGTTCACATCAACCATCATATCAGATAACATTTGATAACCAGCTACAATTGTAAAAATTACAACCAGATGGTGTAGTTAAATGCATCTACCACCAGTGGCTAACCATTCTAACCAATCAGGTGATAAACATGATCACATGGGAAATCGGCATGTTGTTCTAGGATAGGCCACATTAAGCCGACATGGGCCATCTCCTTTTAGATATTTTTGCATTTGATCCTACGTCCATTCTCACCGTGGTGAGGAAGGCACTGAATGGTCCATAACCGTTGTGCTGACATAATGCCACAAGCCAACAGGATAGTAGGACATTAACACTCACAGACGCTGACGCCGTTAAGACTGACACAGTCCAAAGTCTAATCAGTTAACTAACAATGCACTAACATTGAAAAATCAGCCTTACAGCAACAATATGGGGAAAGAGGGAGATGTCCAAGTTGCAAAACCTGGCAAGGTATTAGGGGAAGCCCAACCCACAGTCAGACAGATGTCCTCTAAGGGCGTGCGCTTAGACTACGCCCAAGTGGAGGCTATGCTCATGGAAGAGAAAGCTTAAACACCCATTGCGAATCATACGTGAGCGCAATGGCATCGACAACCTAGTGAGTCTTTGCTTGGAGACGGGGAAAACTTTGGAGTGGCCTCCAAAGCCTAGCAAGAGCTGATCTGTCAGCCTAATTTCGCTTGTATGGTCAAAGTACACGTGAAGTGCCCACACAGGCCAGAGCATGTGCAGATTCTGTACCTCATCCAATTCAAAATGGAGAAAAAGCTTTCAAGGCATCACCACCTGAGGCCTGAAAGCAGTGGCCAAGACCTTGGGCGCATAACCTTCCCTAGGCTTGAGAAAAACTTTTAACAAGCTCCAGACAAGAGTCATTGAACTATAAGGCCTGAAGGTCCTCAATGCGCTTAACTAAAGCCAAAGCAAGAAGCAGTGCAGTCTTTAGAGAGAGTATCAATTACTGTTATCAATTGGCTGAACCCGTAAGTGCGTTTTCCACAAGTGTTGTGAGAGGGCCTTCGATGTCTCACACCTTGGAAAAAATTAATGACCATGGGGTGTTTTCCCACTGACAAACCACTTAGGGGTCGTCCCCAAGTGCTGTAGCAGCGACAAGGAGTGAGTCCTGCATCCAAACGATCCTGTAGGAAGTGAAGAGAAGTGCTATACAATATGGAATAGCCTATCTAAATGCGTTCAGTGGGAGACGTGGATATTAACACTGAGATAATGCGCAAACATGAAATGCGTATGGGTAGCGCACATCGATATGAAAACTGTCCGAAAACAGTTATGAATAGTTTGTCGTCACTATCAAAAGTAATTAATTGTAAAACAGATTAATTGTCATTTATAATTTGATCTATTAAGCTTATAGATCATCAACTAATTAATTTCAAGACAAATGCATTCAGTACAGAATATGTGAGTGGAGTGGCAACAATTTCCCCTCCATGCTCAAAGCATTCTATAATCACTCCGCTCCAACTCCACTCCAGGTTGTTCATTTTCTGTTTCTCTATCACTCTGCTCTCCCTGATACTGTAAGAGAAACCCAGCTTAGTGTTCACTCTATGGCAAAATTTGCTGCTCCACTGTCAAGTTATTTCAGTATGCTTTTTAAATATCACAAACCTCTGTGCAGAATATTTATTAAATTAATATATTGAATAAATTCAAAATACTATCAGAAAAGCTACAAATGTGCTTTATTGGTAAACTAACATTAGCCCAAGTCTATGTTAAAGGAAAAGTTGCCTTTCTTTCTTCTGTAGAACACAAATTAAGATTTTTAGAAGAATATTTCAGCTCTGTAGGTCTTTACAATGCAAGTAAATAGATAACAAAATTCTGGCACTCCAAATATCAGGAGCACCAAGTCAGCATGAAAATAATCCATATGACTCAAGTGGTTAAATCAATGTTTTCAGAAGCTAAATGACAGGTGTGGGTGAGAAATAGATCAATATTAAGTCCATTTTTGCTAGACATTCTCCTTCCTGCCACGTAGGGGGCATATGCATGAGGAATGTGAATCACCAAAAACACAAGAATGTAAAAGTGAAATTTTAAGTACAAATGTACTAAAATATTGATCCGTTTCTCACCTACACCTATCAAATCACTTCTGAAGACATTGGTTTAACCACTGAAGTCTTTTATTTTTATGCTGACCTATTTGATTTTTGGAGCATAAACATTTTGGCACCTATTTAATTGCTTTTATGGACCAAAAGAGCAGAGAAATTATTATAAATATTTTTATTTGTGTTCCACTGTAGAAAATCATACACATCCAGGATAGCATAACTGTGAGCAGAGGAGAGAAATTTCATTTTGGGGTGAACTACTCCTTTAAATTATTTACAGTATTTTAGTATACTTTTGAAACATGTTGGCAACATTCTACGGATAAAATAAATTTCCAAACGAAAAAATGTTAAATGAAACAAATTAAACATTCCCACGTTTCACATTCATAATGCTGGGAATTACAGAACCTGTAATTCTAGAATCTGCTTGAGTAAATCAGCTCTACTTTGTCCGTCTCTCTATCCCTCTCTTTCTCGTGAAGCAGATGTATAATCCTTCTTAAACCAGTTAATTCAATATGTGAATGCCATTTTCCTGCGTCTTCATAAAAAAGCAATGCATTAAAACGATCACTCTGGGTTACAATCAACAAGGCTGTCTACAACACAAATGCATGACGTTGATGCGATCTAGTTTTGCATTGTTTTACTTCGTGGTGCTTCCTCATATTAATACAGCACCTTTGGCAAGAAAGGCAGACATAGCAAAAATGCTGTGTGTAACGCAACCAGAACTACTCGGGGTGAACAGAAACACTTAAACACTTGATACATCTCTCATCTCCATCTCTTTAGAGCCCCATCTGACCTATGCATACATTTTCTCTGCTTGTGAATCAGTACATTTTCATAAGTATGTAATACATAATATGCATATACTCACCAACCACTTTATTAGGTGCACCTACTTATTCACGCAATTATCTAATCAGCCAATCGTGTAGCAGCAGTGCAATGAATAAAATCATGCATACAGATCAGGAGCTTTAGTTAACGTTCACATCAACCACCAGAATGTCGGAAAATATTTTATCTCAGTGATTTCGACCGTGGCATGATTGTTGGTGCTAGTTTTCTTTTACTGTTGATCTCCTGGGATTTTCATGCACAGCAATCTCTACAGCAGTGTTTCCCCAACCTTTGTTCTGCCACAGCACACTTCTTACAACTAAAAAAAATTATATGGCACACCACTATCCCACAAAAGGCTAACCATCATCTATATTTTTCCTTTTCAAGAACTCGTCCATGTTTTCTGTCCCTCTTAGTAGCGCGTATACTTGTAATGTTTGTTAAGAACATACAAAAAATAAAAACAAAGTCACATAGGTAGGCTATGCTGTTTTTTTTTGTTTGTTTTTTTACAGGCAAGTCATTAAGAACTAGAAAAAAAAGTTAGTTGAGACAAACTTTAAGTTGGCTTGTGAAAGTTTGGACCAGAAAGTTTGAAGAAGTTTAAAGTAGTTTGAAGTTTAAATTAGTTTAAAGTAGTTTATAGTTTAAAGTAGTTTATAGTTTAAAGTAGTTTGAAGTTTAAATTAGTTTGTAGTTTAAATTAGTTTGTAGTTTAAATTAGTTTAAAGTTTAAAGTAGTTTGTAGTTTAAAGTAGTTTAAAGTTTAACTTAGTTGCTAGATAGATAGATAGATAGATACATAGAGAGATAGACACTCAGATAGATAGATAGATATTTACCCTCAGATAGATAGATAGATAGATAGATAGATAGATAGATAGATAGATAGATAGATAGATAGATAGATAGATAGATAGACAGACACTCAGATAGATAGAGAGATAGATAGATATTTACCCTCAGATGATAGATAGATCGATAGATAGATAGACATTGACCCTCAGATAGATAGATAGACAACAGAAAGACAGAGAGACAGATAGATAGATAGATAGATAGATAGATAGATAGATAGATAGATAGATAGATAGATATTGACCCTCAGATAGATAGATAGATAGATAGATAGATGGAATGATTGATTGATTGATTGATCCTTGCTACCCTGAGTCCCATGAACAAAGCTAGAAGTCTTTATATTGTTCTGTTGCAGAGATATGTGATTTGTTACTCGGTTGCTAGGGTAACCCCATATGGTTGCTAGGCAGTCACCATAGTGATACTTATCAAGTCTTCTTGACATCCTGATTGAAATAAACCAACCCAGAAGTCTCTACGATTTTCTGGTCCAGAGATATGTGATTTGTTACTCGGTTGCTAGGGTAACCCAATGTGGTTGCTAGGCAGTTACCATAGTGATACTTATCAAGTCTCCTTGACATCCTGATTGAAATAAATCAACCCAGAAGTCTCTACGATTATCTGGTGCAGAGATATGTGATTTGTTACTCGGTTGCTAGGGTAACCCCATCTGGTTGCTAGGCAGTTACCATAGTGATACTAATGAAGTCTCCTTGCCATCCTGATTTAAATAAGTCAATCCGGAAGTCTCTACGTTTTTCTGATGCAGAGATATGTGATTTGTTACTCGGTTGCTAAGGTAACCCCATGTGGTTGCTAGGCAGTCACCATAGTGATACTTATCAAGTCTTCTTGACATCCTGATTGAAATAAACCAACCCAGAAGTCTCTAGGATTTTCTGGTCCAGAGATATGTGATTTGTTACTCGGTTGCTAGGGTAACCCAATGTGGTTGCTAGGCAGTTACCATAGTGATACTTATCAAGTCTCCTTGACATCCTGATTGAAATAAATCAACCCAGAAGTCTCTACGATAGACAACAGAAAGACAGAGAGACAGATAGATAGATAGATAGATAGATAGATAGATAGATAGATAGATAGATAGATAGATAGATAGATAGATATTGACCCTCAGATAGATAGATAGATAGATAGATAGATAGATAGATGGAATGATTGATTGATTGATTGATCCTTGCTACCCTGAGTCCCATGAACAAAGCTAGAAGTCTTTATATTGTTCTGTTGCAGAGATATGTGATTTGTTACTCGGTTGCTAGGGTAACCCCATATGGTTGCTAGGCAGTCACCATAGTGATACTTATCAAGTCTTCTTGACATCCTGATTGAAATAAACCAACCCAGAAGTCTCTACGATTTTCTGGTCCAGAGATATGTGATTTGTTACTCGGTTGCTAGGGTAACCCAATGTGGTTGCTAGGCAGTTACCATAGTGATACTTATCAAGTCTCCTTGACATCCTGATTGAAATAAATCAACCCAGAAGTCTCTACGATTATCTGGTGCAGAGATATGTGATTTGTTACTCGGTTGCTAGGGTAACCCCATCTGGTTGCTAGGCAGTTACCATAGTGATACTAATGAAGTCTCCTTGCCATCCTGATTTAAATAAGTCAATCCGGAAGTCTCTACGTTTTTCTGATGCAGAGATATGTGATTTGTTACTCGGTTGCTAAGGTAACCCCATGTGGTTGCTAGGCAGTTACCATAGTGATACTTATCAAGTCTCCTTGCCATCCTGATTGAAATAAATCAACCCAGAAGTCTCTCTGATTTTCTGGTGCAGAGATATGTGATTTGTTACTCGGTTGCTAGGGTAACTGTAGAACCCTCACGGGAAGGAGGACAGGAAACGAAGGTTCCAGGGAAAAAGGTAAGGTTTTTAATGGTTGTCTGTCTCGCAAACAATTATAGAAAAACCAACACACAATAACACAAGCGCACTGGGTTGGCTTGCTCTGGTCGGCCCCCTCTGCTCTGCGGCCGCTGGCTTTTTCACCGCTCACCTCACTCTACTGCAATTAGAGACAGGTGTTAGTCATAATTTGGCCCAGGTGTGAGCCCTTACCGCTTCTCTCTCCGGACGGGCGCTTGACCACGCCCGCTGCCACATACCCCCACCGCCCGACTCAGGCCGGGCGCCATCCGCCTGCCTACCACTCCCCATTTCTGGAGAGGAAGTCGGCGGCAGCCATCTGCACCCCCGGTCTGTGGATCACCTTGAATTTAAAAGGCTGGAGAGCGAGATACCAACGGGTGATCCGGGCGCTAGTATCCTTCATGCGGTGGAGCCACTGGAGTGGGGCATGATCCGAACAGAGGGTGAAGGCCCGCCCCAGCAGGTAGTAACGGAGGGTGAGGACCGCCCACTTGATGGCCAAACACTCCTTTTCCACGGTGCTGTACTTAGTCTCCCTTAAGGAGAGCTTCCGACTAATGTACAGCACCGGCGCCTCCCTCCACCAGCTGCGAGAGTACGCCCCCAGCCCTCTGTCTGAAGCGCCCGCCTGCAAAATAAAAGGGAGAGAAAATCAGGTGCATGTAAAAGCGCCCCCACAAAGTGCAGCTTTAATCTGCGTGAACGCTTGTTGACACTGCTCCACCATTGGACCGGATCTGAGCCCCTTTTAGTGAGATCAGTCAGCGGGCTGGTGACGTCCGAATAATTAGGCACAAATCTTCTGTAATAGCCAGCCAGCCCCAGGAACTGTCTCACCCCCTTTTGGTCTTAGGTCTAGGGCAAGTCGCAATCGCCGCAGTCTTTTCAATTTGGGGACGCACCTGGCCATGACCCAAGTGGAACCCCAGATACCGCACCTCCACACGCCCAACCGCGACACTTCTTAGGGTTTGCCGTGAGCCTCGCCGTCGCAGCGATCTCAGGACGGCCCTCAGATGACGCATGTGCCGCTGCCAATCATTGCTATAGATGATAATGTCATCCAAATAGGCAGCGGCGCACGCGGTATGCGGTCTGAGGATCCGATCCATGAGTCGCTGGAACGTGGCTGGGGCCCCAACAAACCGAAAGGAAGCGCCACAAATTGGTGTAATCCAAACGGCGTGGTGAAGGCTGTTTTCTCGCGGACATTGGTGTCAAGGGATCTGCCAATAGCCCTTTGTTAAATCCAGGGTCGAAGTAAAATCGAGCAGTACCTAACCGATCGAGCAGTTCATCAACACGGGCATTGGGTACGCGCCAAATTTAGACACCGCGTTGACTTTCCTGTAATCCACACAGAACCGAACCGACCCATCACTCTTGGGAACAAGAACAACCGGCTGGACCAATCACTGTGGGATTCCTCTATTACGCTCATATCGAAGCATTGCATCTAATTCTTCCCGAACCACTTTCTTTTTATGTTCGGTAAGCTGATAGGGCGTAACGCACCACCGCCCCGCTCGGTCTCGATGTGGTGCTGTATGAGGTTCAGACGCCCGGAGAGGGGAAAACACGCCCGCGAAACTCTTTTGTAACTCGGAAACCTCTGTGAGCTGTCACGGTGAGAGCTGGTCCCCACAAGTGACCGGAGTGTTAAGATTGTAGTTTTGTTTACCTCCGGTCCGAGCTCCGCCTCTCCGAACTACCGTGGCCAACGCCACAGAGGCCGCCTCCCTCCACAATTTCAGGAGGTTGAGGTGATATATTTGACGCCGCCTCTATCGGCACGCTTGACTTCATAATCGAGATCCCCTACTGCCGTGGTGACCTCAAACGGTCCTTGCCACTTGGCGAGTAATTTTGAGCTCGATGTTGGGAGTAATACAAGCACTTTATCTCCCGTGCAAATTCTCGTAGCTGAGCACCCCTGTCATACAGCCGGGCGCTATGTTCTTGAGCCTGGAGCAAATGCTCTTGTGTTAATCGCCCCAGTGTGTGGAGCTTTGCTCGAAGATCAAGAACGTATTGAATTTCATTTTTGGCATTAGAAGGTCCTCCTCCCAATTTTCACGGATGACATCGAGGACCCCGCGGGCGCCGTCCGCACAACAACTCAAACGGGAGAACCCGTGGAGGCTTGCGGACCTCTCGTACTGCAAATAACAGGGGTCTAGCCACTTATCCCAATTTCTAGCGCCATCGTAGTACTAATTTACTTAATCATGTTCTTGAGCTGCTTTATTAAACCGCTCCACTAGGCCATCTGTCTGAGGATGGTAAACGCTAGTGCTAATCGATTTGATGCCCAAGAGCTCGTGAAGTTCGCGAGCGCTCGTGACATAAACGCTAGTGCCCTGGTCGGTGAGGATCTCTTTCGATCCCCACCGGAGATTATCTTGAAGAGTGCCCCTGCAACACTGCGCGCGGAGATGTTGCTCAGAGGCACTGCTTCCGGATACCGCCGCTGAATCCACTAGGACTAACACGGCTGACGTCCGCGTGCTGACCGCTCTAATGGTCCCGACGAGGTCCATCCCAATTCTTTCAAGGGGACCTCGACACGGTAGAGGGCTAATGGCGCTTTTGGGGTGGCCGGTGGGTTTACCAGCTGACATTCACGCACGCCGCGACACCACCTGCGGACGCCATCGCCAATGCCCGCCAATAGAAGCGGGCTATTAGACGGAGAAGTGTTTTTCGCTCCCCTAGGTGACCGCCATAGATATAGTGAGCCGCCTGGAAAACCATTTCCGACGGCTCCGTGGAATCAACAATTGAGTTACTTTTTCCTTTGTCTGGGCGCCCCGCGCCACCCTGTATAGTTTATCATTGATCAGCTTAAAAGTACGGATATGAGACGGCGACACCCGGCCGGAGTTGTTGACCATCGACACTCTCACTTGGTCAAAGGCGTGCTTAAGGGTTTCATCCCGCGACTGCTCCAGGGGAAGTCCTCCCGGAACTCCCGGAGGGGAGGAGCGCCCACCTCGCCTCTTCCCCGCCACTGAGCAGCAGAGGACGGCCCTGGCTCCGCCTCCCGCCAAAGCCTCGCGACAACACACACCCCTTCACTTTCACGCAGGACCCATCCGCAAGAAACTCCCTCCAATAATTTCCTAAAGTTTGGCCAATCTGTACCCAGAATTAGCGGATGGGTGAGGCGGGACTAACCGCTGCCTCTACACTATGCTTTTCTCCCTGAATTTGATCGCCAAAGTCACCACGGATATTTGTGAATATCCCCGCACACACCTTACCCTCACCAATTTAGCTGAGCCCAAAGCCCTGGTTGAACCAAGCGCTGGTGGATGGTGGTCTGGTTACAGCCGGTATCCAACAAAGCTTGGTATGTACCCCCTGGATTCTTACCGAACCGACACGCTCCAGCTCGATCGGGGCAGTCTGTGGAACATCGGAGACCTGCATCACCGCCCCTATTTCCATCAGCGGACACTGATCCCGAAGTGGTCCGGGTCTCCGCACCTCCAGCAGACCGCCCAGACGCTGCGGCCGCACCTGCAGCTGGCGGCGCTCCACCTGAGGAGGAGAGCGGCTGAAGGATGGAGAAGGGCTTGGTGGGTGTTCCCAAGACCGGGAGCTGGGCGCTGAACGCTCCACGCCTGCGTGGGGCAGGAACGGACCCTGGGGAGAGAGCAGAGCGAGAGGGAAGAGGGAGGGAAAAAACAGGGGAAGACACAGAGGAAGGGAGACAGACAAAGAGGGCTCGTCCGCTCTAGGAATCGCCGCCATGTGGTCCTCCTCGAGCCGGACGGCTTCCTCCAGCGACGCCGGGCGGTGGCACTGGACCCACTCGCCGCCTTCCGGGCAAACGCTGGACAAACTGCTCCAGTACCACCTGGTCGACGAGCTCCTCGACGCCGCTGTCCCGCGCAAGCAGCCACCTCCGACACGCATCACGGAGCCGCTAGGCTAACGCAAACGGGCGGTCGGATTTCTCAAGTTTTAAGGCCCGGAAGAGTTGGCGACTTTCTTCTGGGGACCCACCAACCCGCTGCAGGATGGCTTTTCGCGAGGTCGCTGTAAGCCAGGAGGCTTGTTGCCGGCAGTTGTTGGGCCGCGAGTTGTGCTTCCCGACAGGAGAGGGACTAACCGGGCTGCCCACTGGTCTTGGGGCCACCCCCAAATCTCCGCCGCCCTCTCGAAGAGGTCGATGAAGGCCTCTGGTCGTCCGCCGCCCCATCTTCTGTAACGCTGGTGGGGGCAATGTGGCGTGGTGTCCGTGGTCGCGGCTGCGGCTGGAGCGGCCTCCTGGCTGAGGAGGCTCGGATGGCGTGCCGGTCCTCTGCTTGAGCCCGCATGATTTAAAAAAACGACGATCCTGGTCTTGCCGAGCTCAAGCAGGGATTGTTGGTGGCTCTGGTGGAGTGTCGCGAGGGACTGGAGGACTTCAGCCAGCTGGGAGGACTCTATGGGGCTGACTCTGTTCCATTATTATGGTTTTTCCCGGGTTTCGGAACCAGTGTAGAACCCTCACGGGAAGGAGGACAGGAAACGAAGGTTCCAGGGAAAAAGGTAAGGTTTTTAATGGTTGTCTGTCTCGCAAACAATTATAGAAAAACCAACACACAATAACACAAGCGCACTGGGTTGGCTTGCTCTGGTCGGCCCCCTCTGCTCTGCGGCCGCTGGCTTTTTCACCGCTCACCTCACTCTACTGCAATTAGAGACAGGTGTTAGTCATAATTTGGCCCAGGTGTGAGCGCCCTTACCGCTTCTCTCTCCCGGACGGGCGCTTGACCACGCCCCCGCTGCCACAGTAACCCCATCTGGTTGCTAGGCAGTTACCGTAGTGATACTTATCAAGTCTCCTTGCCATCCTGATTGAAATAAATGAACCCAGAAGTCTCTCTGATTTTCTGGTGCAGAGATATAGTTGTTGCTAAACGGTTGCTAGGGTACTCTGTTTAGTTGCTAGGGAGTGGCTTGACAGCTGCCAATCATGAAACTCCAAAGGCTGCTTGTCAGTATGAACGATATAAACCAACTCCCATGCCTCTGTGACATTCAGAATGGAAGATATCCCTCTATGGATTTTGGTTGTTAAGGTGCTCGACAATGGTTGCTAGGGAGGGGCTAGGAAGTGTTGAAGTGATTCATGATTGGCTGTTTGCTGCCCCGAGTCAAACGAGACCACCCTTGTGTTTCTATGACACTTCTATCCAGAGATATCCCTTTGATGTCTTTCATTAGAAGTCTATGGGAGTTGTTGCTAAGGTGCTTTAAATTGTTGCTAGGGCGTGGCTTGATAACTTCACAATGATCCCGAGAGACTGATTGGTCATCTGAGTAAAATGAGCCCGCCCCCTTGTCTCTATGACACTGTGATCCAGAGCTATGTTCAATACAAAATATCTATGCAATGAGGGAGAGAGAGAGGGAGAGATGCAGGGCTGACAGGCCCTTTTTGTCTTTGTGTGTTCCCAAATGAATGACTCTAATGAGCCGGTTCTTTTGACTCTACAGTGTGAAACATACAGTGTGACCAGTGTAGTCTGATTCCCAAATTAATGACTCTAATGAGCCGGTTCTTTTGAATCTACAGTGTGAAACATACAGTGTGACCAGTGTAGTCTGATTCCCAAATTAATGACTCTAATGAGCCAGTTCTTTTGAATCTACAATGTGAAACATACAGTGTGACCAGTTTAGTCTGATTCCCAAATGAATGACTCTAATGAGCCAGTTCTTTTGAATCTACAATGTGAAACATACAGTGTGACCAGTGTAGTCTGATTCCCAAATGAATGACTCTAATGAGCCAGTTCTTTTGAATCTACAGTGTGAAACATACATGTGTTAGCATGATGCTACCACGTTTTTAGCATGTTTTAGCACTTCGCTAGGCGATGCTAGCATGTGTTAGCATGATGCTAGCACGTTTTTAGCATTTTTTAGCACTTCGCTAGGCGATGCTAGCATGTGTTAGCATGATGTTAGCACATTTTTAATCTGTTTTAGCACTTCGCTAGGTGATGCTAGCATGTGTTAACATGATGCTTGCACGTTTTTAGCATGTTTTAGCACTCCGCTAGGCGATGCTAGCACGTTTTTAGCATGTTTTAACACTTCGCAAGGCGATGCTAGCATGTGTTAGCATGATGCTAGCACGTTTTTAGCATTTTTTAGCACTTTGCTAGGCGATGCTAGCATGTGTTAGCATGATGCAAGCACGTTTTTAGCATGTTTTAGCACTTCGCTAGGCGATGTTAGCATGTGTTAGCATGATGCTAGCACGTTTTTAGCATGTTTTAGCACTTCGCTAGGCGATGCTATGATGTGTTAGCATGATTCCCAAACAAATGACTCTAATGAGCCGGTTCTTTTGAATCTACAGTGTGAAACATACAGTGTGACCAGTGTAGTCTGATTCCCAAATTAATGACTCTAATGAGCCAGTTCTTTTGAATCTAAAATGTGTTAGCATGATTCCCAAACAAATGACTCTGAGCCGGTTCTTTTGAATCTACAGTGTGAAACATACAGTGTGACCAGTGTAGTCTGATTCCCAAATTAATGACTCTAATGAGCCAGTTCTTTTGAATCTAAAATGTGAAACATACAGTGTGACCGGTGTTGTCTGATTCCCAAATGAATGACTCTAATGAGCCGGTTCTTTTGAATCTACAGTGTGAAACATACAGTGTGACCAGTGTAGTCTGATTCCCAAATGAATGACTCTAATGAGCCGGTTCTTTTGAATCTACAGTGTGAAACATACAGTGTGACCAGTGTAGTCTGATTCCCAAATGAATGACTCTAATGAGCTGGTTCTTTTGAATCTACAGTGTGAAACATACAGTGTGACCAGTGTAGTCTGATTCCCAAATTAATGACTCTAATGAGCCAGTTCTTTTGAATCTAAAATGAGAAACATACAGTGTGACCAGTGTAGTCTGATTCACAAATGAATGACTCTAATGAGCCGGTTCTTTTGAATCTACAGTGTGAAACATACAGTGTGACCAGTGTAATCTGATTACAATATTAATGACTCTAATGAGCCGGTTCTTTTGAATCTACAGTGTGAAACATACATTGTGACCAGTGTAATCTGATTACAACATTAATGACTCTAATGAGCTGGTTCTTTTGAATCTACAGTGTGAAACATACAGTGTGACCAGTGTAGTCTGATTCCCAAATTAATGACTCTAATGAGCCGGTTCTTTTGAATCTACAGTGTGAAACATACAGTGTGACCAGTGTAGTCTGATTACCAAATTAATGACTCTAATGAGCCAGTTCTTTTGAATCTAAAATGTGAAACATACAGTGTGACCAGTGTAGTCTGATTCCCAAATGAATGACTCTAATGAGCCGGTTCTTTTGAATCTACAATGTGAAACATACAGTGTGACCAGTGTAATCTGATTACAATATTAATGACTCTAATGAGCCAGTTCTTTTGACTCTACAGTGTGAAACATACAGTGTGACCAGTGTAGTCTGATTCCCAAATTAATGACTCTAATGAGCCAGTTCTACAGTGTAGTGTTAAAAAAGTTTAACTTAGTTGCTAGATAGATAGATAGATAGATAGATAGATAGATAGATAGATAGATAGATAGATAGATAGATAGATAGATAGATATTTACCCTTAGATATATAGAGAGATAGATATAGATAGTTAGAGAGAGAGAGAGAGATAGATATTTACCCTCAGATAGATAGATAGATAGATAGATAGATAGATAGATAGATAGATAGATAGATAGATAGATAGATAGATATTGACCCTCAGATAGATGCTAGCACGTTTTTAGCATGTTTTAGCGTGTGGCTATGAAGATTTTAGGTCATTACTTTTTGGCTGCTTGATAAAAGAAATCCTCTGAGGGAGAGAGAGAGGGAGAGATGCAGGGCTGACAGGCCCTTTTTGTCTGTGTGTGTGAAAATGTCAGTTTGGATTTAAATTTCTGAACATTCCGCAATGTTAAGTCAATGGGATTTTTCCAGTTTTTGATCATCCGCTGTGGGAAAACCGTAAGTCCGATCAGTTAGAAAAGATATAGCACACTATTCGGGATTAGTCTGAAGGTCTGTGCCGAGTTTGGTGCATGTAGCTTAAAAGCTCTAGGAGGAGTTAGTCTTGGTAATTTTAGTCTCAGAATAATAATAATAATAATAATAATAATAATAATAATAAGTTTAAATAGAATTTCAGTAAGTTGGCTCTCACAAGCCAACTTAACTAGAAAAAAAAGTTCGTCGAGACAAACTTTAAGTTGGCTTGTGAAAGTTTGGACCAGAAAGTTTGAAGACGTTTAAAGTAGTTTGAATTTTAAATTTGTTTATAGTTTAAATTAGTTTGAAGTTTAAATTAGTTTGTAGTTTAAATTAGTTTGAAGTTTAAATTAGTTTAAAGTAGTTTATAGTTTAAATTAGTTTAGTTTAAATTAGTTTAAAGTAGTTTAAAGTTTAACTTAGTTGCTAGATAGATAGATAGATAGACAGACAGACACTCAGATAGATAGAGAGATAGATAGATAGATATTTACCCTCAGATAGATAGATAGATAGATAGATTGATAGATAGATAGATAGATAGATAGATAGACATTGACCCTCAGATAGATAGATAGACAACAGACAGACAGACAGATAGATAGATAGATAGATAGATATTGACCCTCAGATAGATAGATAGATAGATAGATGGATGGATAGATGGATGGATGGATGGATGGATGGATGGATGGATGGATGGATGGATTGATTGATCCTTGCTACCCTGAGTCCCATGAACAAAGCCAGAAGTCTTTATGTTATTCTGTTGCAGAGATATGTGATTTGTTACTCGGTTGCTAGGGTAACCCCATATGGTTGCTAGGCAGTTACCATAGTGATACTTATCAAGTCTTCTTGCCATTCTGATTGAAATAAATCAACCCAGACGTCTCTACAATTTTCTGTTGCAGAGATATGTGATTTGTTACTCGGTTGCTAGGGTAACCCCATCTGGTTGTTAGGCAGTCACCATAGTGATACTTATCAAGTGTTCTTGACATCCTGATTGAAATAAATCAACCCAGAAGTCTCTATGATTTTCTGGTGCATAGATATGTGATTTGTTACTCGGTTGCTAGGGTAACCCCATCTGGTTGCTAGGCAGTTACCATAGTGATACTAATGAAGTGTCCTTGCCATCCTGATTGAAATAAGTCAATCCGGAAGTCTCTACGTTTTTCTGATGCAGAGATATGTGATTTGAAACTCGGTTGCTAAGGTAATCCCATGTGGTTGCTAGCACGTTTTTAGCATGTTTTAGCACTTCGCTAGGCGATGCTAACATGTGTTAGCATGATGCTAGCACATTTTTAGCATTTTTTAGCAATTCGCTAGGCGATGCTAGCATGTGTTAGCATGATGCTAGCACGTTTTTAGCATGTTTTAGCACTTCGCTAGGCGATGCTAGCATGTGTTAGCATGATGCTAGCACGCTTTTAGCATGTTTTAAGCACTCGCTAGGCGATGCTTAGCATGTGTTAGCATGATGCTTAAGACGCTTTTAGCATTTTTTGCACTCGCTAGGCGATGCTAGCACGCTTTTAGCATGTTTTAGCACTTTGCTAGGCGATGCTAACAAGTGTTAGCATGATGCTAGCAAGTTTTTAGCATTTTTTGCACTTCGCTAGGTGATGCTAGACGCTTTTAACATGTTTTAGCACTCGCTAGGCGATGCTAACATGTGTTAAGCATGATGATAAGACGCTTTAGCACTTCGCTAGGTGATTTTAGCATGATGCTAGCACATTTTTAGCTTGTTTTAGCACTTGCTAGTCAATGCTAAGCATGTGTTAGCATGATGCTAAGACGCTTTTAGCATGTTTTAAGCGTGTGGCTAGGAAGATTTTAGGTCATTACTTTTTGGCTGCTTGATAAAAGAAATCCTCTGAGGGAGAGAGAGAGGAGAGATGCAGGGCTGACAGGCCCTTTTTGTCTGTGTGTGTGAAAATGTCAGTTGGAATTTGAATTTCTGAACATTCCGCAATGTTAAGTCAATGGGAGTTTTTTCCGAGTTTGATCGTCATTTTTAGGAAAACCGTAAGTCCGATCAGTTAGAAAAGATATAGCACACTATTTGGGATTAGTCTGAAGGTCTGTGCCGAAGTTTGGTGCCTGTAGCTTAAAAGCTCTAGGAGGAGTTAGATATAGAAATTTCAGAGTAAGAAGAATAATAATAACTAGAAAAAGTTCGTCGAGACAAACTTTAAGTTGGCTTGTGAAAGTTTGGACCAGAAAGTTTGAAGTTTAAAGTAGTTTGAAGTTTAAATTAGTTTATAGTTTAAATTAGTTTAAAGTTTAAATTAGTCTAAAGTTTAAATTAGTTTGAATTTTAAAGTAGTTTGAAGTTTAAAGTAGTTTATAGTTTAAATTAGTTTAAAGTTTAAATTAGTCTAAAGTTTAAATTAGTTTGAATTTTAAAGTAGTTTGAAGTTTAAATTAGTTTATAGTTTAAATTAGTTTAAAGTTTAAATTAGTCTAAAGTTTAAATTAGTTTGAATTTTAAAGTAGTTTATAGTTTAAAGTAGTTTGAAGTTTAAAGTAGTTTATAGTTTAAATGAGTTTAAAGTTTAAATTAGTTTAAAGTTTAAAGTAGTTAAAAGTTTAACTTAGTTACTAGATAGATAGATAGATAGATAGATAGATAGATAGATAGATAGATAGATAGATAGATAGATAGATAGATAGATAGATAGATAGATAGATAGATAGATAGATATTTACCCTCAGATAGATAGATAGATAGATAGATATTGACCCTCAAATAGATAGATAGATAGATAGATAGATAGATAGATAGATAGATAGATAGATAGATAGATAGATAGATAGATATTGACCCTCAAATAGATAGATAGATAGATAGATATTGACCCTCAGATAGATAGATAGATAGACAGATAGATGCTAGCACGTTTTTAGCATCTTTTAGCACTTCGCTTGGCGATGCTAGCATGTGTTAGCATGATGCTAGCACGTTTTTAGCATGTTTTAACACTTCGCTAGGCGATGCTAACATGTGTTATCATGATGCTAGCATGTTTTTAGCATGTTTTAGCACTTCGCTAGGCGATGCTAGCATGTGTTAGCATGATGCTAGCACGTTTTTAGCATTTTTTAGCACTTCGCTAGGCGATGCTAGCATGTGTTAGCATGATGCAAGCACGTTTTTAGCATTTTGTATCACTTCGCTAGGCGATGCTAGCATGTGTTAGCATGATGCAAGTACGCTTTTAGCATGTTTTAGCGACTCGGCTAGGCGATGCTAACATGTGTTAGCATGATGCTAGCACATTTTTAGCATGTTTTAGCACTCGCTAGGCTGATGCTAACATGTGTTACCAGTGTAGACTGATTCCCAAACAAATGACTCTAATGAGCCGGTTCTTTTGAATCTACAGTATGAAACATACAGTGTGACCAGTGTAGTCTGATTACAACATTAATGACTCTAATGAGCCGGTTCTTTTGAATCTACAGTGTGAAACATACAGTGTGACCAGTGTAGTCTGATTCCCAAATTAATGACTCTAATGAGCCAGTTCTTTTGAATCTACAAAGTGAAACATACAGTGTGACCAGTGTAGTCTGATTCCCAAATTAATGACTCTAATGAGCCAGTTCTTTTGAATCTAAAATGTGAAACATACAGTGTGACCAGTGTAGTCTGATTCCCAAATTAATGACTCTAATGAGCCAGTTCTTTTGAATCTAAAATGTGAAACATACAGTGTGACCAGTGTAGTCTGATTCCCAAATTAATGACTCTAATGAGCCGGTTCTTTTGAAAAAAGCTAGGGTGTTCTGGGTGGTTGCTAGGGTGTTGTAAGGTATTTTGGGTGGTTGCTAGGGTGTTCTGGGTGGTTGTTTGTCAGTTGCTAGGGTGTTCTGAGTGGTTGCTATGTGCACACACACACACACACACACACACACACTAATGCACATAAACACACACACACACACACACACACACTAATTCGCTCACACACTTACACACTCACACACACATACATGCTCACTAACTGTCACACTCACACACACACACACACACACTAACTAGCTCACACACTCGGTCACACACACACACACACACACACACACACTAACTAGCTCACACACTCGCTCACACACTCACACACACATACATGCTCACTAACTCGCTCACACACGCTCACACACACACACACACACTAACTTACACACTCAGTGTGTGAGTTTAGAGTTTATAAGTTTGTTCATTTGAGTTTAAGAGTTCATAAGTGTATGAATTTATGAGTTTATTAGTGTACAAGTTTGAGTTTAGAAACAAGAGGATTTTAACAAAATTAGTTTGAAGTTTAAATTAGTTTGAAGTTTGAATTTAAAGTAGATAGATAGATGGAT
Source organism: Xyrauchen texanus (assembly GCF_025860055.1). Classification (NCBI taxonomy): domain Eukaryota; kingdom Metazoa; phylum Chordata; class Actinopteri; order Cypriniformes; family Catostomidae; genus Xyrauchen; species Xyrauchen texanus. The sequence continues at coordinate 6,196,529 of NC_068308.1, read as the reverse complement.
GGATGGATGGATGGATGGATGGATGGATGGATAGATAGATAGATAGATAAGTGTCATAGATAGATGAGTTTATTAGTTTAAATGAGTCTCAATGGCTCATATAGTATATAGAATGGCAGTTTGATTTAGTCTCTGGTTTCAAGGGATTTAGATTTGAATTTTTGGCAGTTGAGGAGTTTGAAAATCTGAACATTCCGCAATGTTAAGTCAATGGGAGTTTTTTCCGAGTTTGATCGTCATTTTTAGGAAAACCATAAGTCCGATCAGTTAGAAAAGATATTGCATACCGAGTCAGAACAGTTTGAGTGTCTGAGCCGAGTTTGGAGTATGTGGAGTTAAAGCTCTAGGAGGAGTTAGAGTTGTAAATTTTTGACAGAATAATAATAATAATAATAATAATAAGTTTAAATAGGATTTCAGTAAGTTGGCTCTTACAAGCCAACTTAATAATAATAACTAGAAAAAGTTCGTCGAGACAAACTTTAAGTTGGCTTGTGAGAGTTTGGACCAGAAAGTTTGAAGAAGTTTAAAGTAGTTTGAAGTTTAAAGTAGTTTATAGTTTAAACGAGTTTAAAGTTTAAATTAGTTTGTAGTTTAAATTAGTTTAAAGTTTAAAGTAGTTTGTAGTTTAAAGTAGTTTAAAGTTTAACTTAGTTGCTAGATAGATAGATAGACACTCAGATAGATAGTTAGATAGAGAGATAGATAGATAGATATTTACCCTCAGATAGATAGATAGATAGATAGATATTTACCCTCAGATAGATAGATAAATAGAGAGAGAGAGAGAGATAGATATTTACCCTCAGATAGATAGATAGATAGATAGATATTGACCCTCAGATAGATAGATAGACAGACAGACAGATGCTAGCACGTTTTTAGAATTTTTTAGCACTTCGCTAGGCGATGCTAGCACATTTTTAGCATGTTTTAGCACTTCGCTAGGCGATGCTAGCACGTTTTTAGCATGCTTTAGCACTTCGCTGGGCGATGCTAGCATGTTTTAGCATGATGCTAGCACGTTTTTAGCATTTTTTAGCACTTCGCTAGGCGATGCTAACATGTGTTAGCATGATGATAGCACGTTTTTAGCATGTTTTAGCACTTCGCTAGGCGATGCTAGCATGTGTTAGCATGATGCTAGCACGTTTTTAGCATTTTTTAGCACTCGCTAGGCGATGCTAGCATGTGTTAGCATGATGCTAGCACATTTTTAGCATGTATTAGCACTTCGCTAGGCGATGCTAGCATGTGTTAGCATGATGCTAGCACGTTTTTAGCATGTTTTAACACTTCGCTAGGTTATGCTAGCAAGTTTTTAGCATTTTTTAGCACTTCGCTAGTTGATGCTAGCAAGTTTTTAGCATTTTTTAGCACTTCGCTAGGCGATGCTAGCATGTGTTAGCATGATGCTAGCACGTTTTTAGCATGTTTTAACACTTCGCTAGGTTATGCTAGCAAGTTTTTAGCATTTTTTAGCACTTCGCTAGTTGATGCTAGCATGTGTTAGCATGATGCTAGCACATTTTTAGCATGTTTTATCACTTCACTAGGCGATGCTAACATGTGTTAACATGAGGGTAGCATGTTTTTAGCATTTATTAGCACTTCGCTAGACGATGCCAGCATGTGTTAAGCATGATGCTAGCACGCTTTTAGCATTTTTAGCACTCGCTAGGTGATGCTAACACGTTTTTAGCATGTTTTAGCGACTTCGCTAGGCAATGCTAAGACGCTTTTAGCATGTTTTAACGACTCGCTAGGCGATGCTAAGCATATGTTAGCATGATGCTAAGCACATTTTTAGCATTTTTAGCACTTCGCTAGGCGATGCCAGCATGTGTTAGCATGATGCTATGACGCTTTTAAAATGTTTTAGCGACTTCGCTAGGCGATGCTAGCATGTGTTAGCATGATGCTATGACGTTTTAGCATGATTTAGACCGCTAGGCGATGCATGTGTTAGCATGATGCTAGCCTGTTTTTAGCATTTATTAGCACTTCGCTAGGTGATGCTAGCATGTGTTAGCATGATGCAAACACGTTTTTAGCATGTTCTAGCACTTCGCCAGGCGATGCTAGCACGTTTTTAGCATGTTTTAGCACTTCGCTAGGCGATGCTAGCATGTGTTAACATGATGCTAGCACATTTTTAGCATGTTTTAGCACTTCGCTAGGCGATTTTAGCATGATGCTAGCACGTTTTTAGCATGTTTTAGCGTGTGGCTATGAAGATTTTAGGTCATTACTTTTTGGCTGCTTGATAAAATAAATCCTCTGAGGGAGAGAGAGAGGAGAGATGCAGGGCTGACAGGCCCTTTTTGTCTGTGTGTGTGAAAATGTCAGTTTGGATTTAAATTTCTGAACATTCCGCAATGTTAAGTCAATGGGATTTTTCCAGTTTTTGATCATCCGCTGTGGGAAAACCAGTCTGAAGGTCTGTGCCGAGTTTGGTGAATGTAGCTTAAAAGCTCTAGGAGGAGTTAGTCTTGGTAATTTTAGTCTCAGAAGAATAATAATAACTAGATTAAAAGTTTGAGTACAAACTTTAAGTTGGCTTGTGAAAGTTTAGACCAGAAAGTTTGAAGAAGTTTAAAGTAGTTTGAAGTTTATATTAGTTTAAATTAGTTTCAAGTAGCTTATAGTTTAAAGTAGTTTGAAGTTTAAAGTAGTTTATAGTTTAAATTAGTTTAAAGTTTAAATTAGTTTGTAGTTTAAATTAGTTTAAAGTAGTTTGAAGTTTATATTAGTTTAAATTAGTTTAAAGTAGCTTATAGTTTAAAGTAGTTTATAGTTTAAAGTAGTTTGAAGTTTAAAGAAGTTTGAATTTTATATTAGTTTAAATTACTTTAAAGTAGTTTATAGTTTAAAGGAGTTTATAGTTTAAAGTAGTTTGAAGTTTAAAGTAGTTTATATTTTAAATTTGTTTAAAGTTTAAATTAGTTTGTAGTTTAAAGTAGTTTCAAGTTTAACTTAATTGCTAGATAGATAGATAGATTGATGGATAGATAGACACGTTTTTAGCATGTTTTAGCACTTTGCTAGGC